>NW_027526295.1:182462231-182490961 GCF_048455015.1 Haemaphysalis longicornis
CAGAGATCTCTCAAAAAGACGTTAGCTGTGGCAGTTTATCACACTGATGTTTGTAGAGTAGTTCTAGGAGGAGGTCTCCATTGGCTAGCTTCTTGATCTTGTAGCCTTCACCAATGGTGGCTGTTAGCATTTTTGCAACTACAAATGGCTAGACAAGTCGGGCAGGTTTTGTTCGGGGTCGTTACTGTGTACCACGGAAGCGTGGAAAGTTGACATTTTTCGTGAAAAATTTCCGTGGTTACATCGCTGCCCCCCTCTTTTACGAGAGGATCAGTTGATCGAAAAAAAAGAAGCCATAAAATGAAAACTCTGTTCGGCAGTGGTGCAGCCGCGCCCCACCATGGAGCCCAACAAGGGGACCGGACAGAAACTCGCGACAAGTCCTGCCCACGTCAGCTGTACACCACGACTAAAACCAAATATGGCTGAACTCAGGGTTGTCCGCCACACAAGCTTAACCCTAGCCGCCAGGAAAAAAAGGAAACGGAAGAAGGAACGAGACGACAGGAAAATTGTTAGAAAGAAGATAGGAAAGTGAAAGTTGAAGGGGGAGGACAGGAAAAGGCGACTGCCGATTACCCCCGGGCGGGTCAGACCGGAGGTGCCGTCTACGAGAAGCGGAGGCCGAAGTGGTGTGTTGACTTCGCCAAGGGGCCTTAAAGGTGCAAACACTCGGCGTCGGCTCAACCACCAGGATCCTCTTTTCCCCCGGACACGGCGCTGCCACGCACGGCTACACGTGGATGCTCGGTGTCCGTGGTGTCGCGCAGTACACACA
This sequence comes from Haemaphysalis longicornis, assembly GCF_048455015.1. Taxonomy (NCBI): domain Eukaryota; kingdom Metazoa; phylum Arthropoda; class Arachnida; order Ixodida; family Ixodidae; genus Haemaphysalis; species Haemaphysalis longicornis. Next base: position 182,463,010 of record NW_027526295.1, read on the forward strand.
AACATCTGCTCTAACAGATGCCCCTTGCGGGGGTCAAGCAGGAAAGGGCGGGCATTGTATAAGAGTGTGGGCGACGTAAGCTGCAAGTGCAAATTGTTTGACATTATGGCACCGATCAACGTGTGCTCCATCGTGTGTTCCCTCATCATTTTCACAAGCCCAAAAGGGTCCCCGGGGCATCCATGGGCTGAGAACCACTGCTCTAATTGATGCTCATATATCAAAGTGGGGTGAGAGGAGCGCAAGGAACAAAATCGGCATTTGCCCTAAAATTCGGTATCTAGTGATCATTGTCCAACCCCTCGTAAAGGGCCAGTCACAGGACATCTCGTTTCTTATCACGTGAGCAGCCCACGTGCTTTACTGTTGGAAGGAGATGCTGCTTCGCATAGCACCCACAGACCCTCACGCCGTTATCGCTGGCTGCCGCACGGTGCATGCGCGCGGCCCGGCTGCGAGCACCGGTAATGCTGCCGCCAAGTGAATTTCGGGATTGTAGACAGCTGGTCGCTGTACAGCCGGTAAAACGCTTGTCTATAACAGCGATTTCAACTTCAACCAGCTACATCCAAAAACTGCCGAAACATACTCGTCCCAAACATGTCGGAGGCAAAAGCGAAAGGCTGAGACTTCAGAATTCTGCAGTAGTTTTATTCAAATCCCGCTCCGGCGGGGCAGGATAGGGCTGAGAGTACGAACGCTGTACTATAGACAAGCCTTTTACCGGCTGTACTTCAATTAGTGCAATGGTTTGCCTTTGTTCGGCAAAAATATTACTGCAATTATTTTCGTCCACCAAAGGAGCAAGTCACAGAATACTGGGCTCCTCCTCGAAATGTTTGCGTGTGCGCCCTCTTTCTCTATTACAACTGCCAAGTGTGGTCGTCAATGATTGGAAAAAGTAGTCTTCTCTATCACTACCCCTGTCACATCAATATTTTCTGTTTTACTGACACGCTTACAATTCATTTGAATACATCCGGCCCTGTTCCTTATTTTAAAATGTAAAGGCCCGCTTAATCTCGGATGTGCGCAGTACTAAAGAAAAAAACACACAAAACTATTAAGCTAACACAACATCGCCTTCAAAAAATTGGCGCAGCTTGCACCAGTGGTGCAAGGCTGACAAAACAGCAGAACTGGCGGCCCCTCTCCCTTCGTCGGAGACCCGGCTGTTGCACGTCACGGGATTTCCGAACTTGCCGCTGAAAGTTATCCATGACTGGCAGGCCCGGATCGTTTCGTACGCAGCCTTTCACATCTGCCCCAAAGCGGACCGCGTTAGCACGCGCTAGAACCAGTGGCAACCGGCTTTGCGAACTCGGCTTCTATAGCCCGAACTCGGCGTCTGTGCTCGAACGCACTTCAGGCTCGAACGCACGTGAACTGGGAGAGGAAGAGTGCGATAGAGATCGCGCCACGAACGCTGGGCGTAGTGTTTTCCAAGGTCGAGCGGTGGCGTCGCTCATGATGACGTCATAGCTAGGCAAGGCTTGGTTCCGCCGTCGGCCTCTCGCGCAGGAGCTCTTTTTTTTTTTTTTTTTGAACTTATTCTTCGAACGCCAACCGACCAAGCCCGAACTTAAACAGCTCTGCTGTTAAACCAACGTGGTTTCGGTCTCGCCGATATCGTTTACAGTCATAGTAGTGGTCAGAACATACCATGTTTCTAGCCCTGAAGCAGTCAAGCCATTTCATTTGGCGAGCAAGGTTAAAGCTACCTTCCTCAGTCAATCTAAGTAAATGTCGCAGCCACCATGTAAATGTTCTAACGCGTGTGTAGTTTCCTTCTTTTTCGTCGCACCCGCACGTAACGCAATCTGAGTGCCCGCTCGCCGGCCCCATACGCAGTAGGAAGTCGGATAACACGATAACACGAAGCAGTGCGCGCGAAAGCGCGCAAGCGTATGCATTGCGGTCACGCCTGATGAACGTATTCAAAGTAAGGCCCCGCTCGCTGCGCCTGCTACATGGATTCGCGGCCGGCGCTCTTTAGGCCCTGTCTGGTGTCATTGTCTATACGGTCTCAAAAGCGAGGCTTGTCACTCCATGTTCGGGATGGCAGGTTGCTATAATAGCACAGGGCCCAAACAAAATTAGCGTACGACCGGTAGACGCCTGTACTGAATTGCGCTTGTCACCCGAGTTAGGCTCCTCTGATGTTCGTCTATTTTTTCTTATATTTGGTGCGATAGCATGCATGTGCGAGCATTCTCTCTCTCTCTCTCTCTCTCTCTCTCTCTCTCTCTCTCTCTCTCTCTCTCTCTCTCTCTCTCTCTCTCTCTCTCTCTCTCTCTCTCTCTCTCTCTCTCTCCTCTCTCTCTCTCTCTCTCTCTCTCCCCTGCTTTTGCGGCACTTGCCCGCGTGTTCTCTTGTCCGTCTGCGGCATATATAATAGGTGTTGCGGCAGGTGGTACGGGGCGGAGAAGGCGAAACGCACCCTCTTTCTGCTCTTGCCCGCTCCATTTGTTACGTGCCTTCCTTCTGAAGAACCTTTCCTCTGCTACAGTTCATAATAAACTGTCAGAACTATTGCACTAAATTAACAACACGGCGTCCATGGAACGCTCCTAATCTCTTTCTCTCTCTCTCTCTCTCTCTCTCTCTCTCTCTCTCTCTCTCTCTCTCTATCTATCTATCTATCTATCTATCTATCTATCTATCTATCTATCTATCTATCTATCTATCTCACACACACACACACACACACACACACACACACACACACACACACACACACACACACACACACACACACACACACACACACACACACACACACACACACACACGCACGCGCGCGCGCGCGCATGCATGCATGCATGCACGCTCACGAACACTGAAGGTGCACATTTACCGGTGGAACATATTGCGCACGGGTTGTCGTCGTGGGTAGTCGCAACGCGTCCCGCCCTCCTGATCGTAAAGGTTGCCCAGAGAGCGGCAAGCTTCGTCGGCAACGGCGCTGATTCGCTCCCCCTCATGCGACCATTTTAACAAGTCGAGCCATTTCGTCCGTCTGCTGAAGGTCGTGCGTAATGCAGGGGTTGGGGCAGGTTCCCAGACTCGCCGACGGCGTCGCAGAAACCGGTTTTCCAACCCACCGATAGAAGGCGTAGTGGTCTCCCAGAGCGAGTTCCTTTCCCTCCCGCTAATGGAGGGAGCCTTCCACGCCGCTCACGTTAAGCGGCCGATTCCTTTGCGCGAACCGTAGAATTTGCGCGGCGACGGCGCTGCCGTTCTCGGGCGATCGCCCGTTGACGTTCGAGCCGACATAAGGGAACCACGGCTGCGCTGTTTCAGCAGATTTCACACTGTATGAAACTTGGTTGAATTTTTTTTATCCCCCTCGGCACTTCGAGTGGCATAGCAGTCTCGGCATTCAACAGGACCAAGCTAACTGAATAATAGTGACATAATCCAAACCTTTGCTCGCTTTTTCAGAACTGAAATAACAATGCAGATCGTCGTCGCCATCACGTTGCCCGGCTCCTCCCTAACGTTACGTGCGGATGCAGCGGGTACATATCACGCTGCAGCAGCGGAAGGTGGACGGCAGGGGGGCAGCCCCACTTCTCGTGAGAGGTGACATGGCGGATGAGTGTGAACAGTGCAAAACAGAATCGTGACATCTGGTCTCTATAGGAGCAGGTCACAACCCCTCTCTTCGAGGGGCAGTGATGTCAACCACCGCAATGAGAGCCGGAATAATCATCTCTGACGTGCCGTCATCTCAGAAGCGGATGGAGGAGTAAGACTGTACGAGTGTTGGCGCCTGCACGAATAGGTCCCTACCATCAGGTTACATGTCCGTACGAAGTACTTATCCGAAGAAAGAATTCGTTTATGAGTTTTATTCGCTGCGGTGTTTCAGTGCTGCTGAGGCGTAGTGCCTGTGAGCACGAGAATGCGGATTCGATGCTGTCTGCGCCCACAACTTTTTCTGACGAAGGCGAAAAACGATAGCGCCGATGTGTCGAGATTTAGAGGGACGTTCAAGATCCTCAGGTGGTCTAAAATAAACCGTAGTCCTCCACTGCGACGCACCTCAAGCTACGGCCCGTGAAAACGCACTTTGAACATTTTTTTTTTTTTTTGCTATGCCTCATTGTCTGCGTCGGTCTGCCATTTCGCTTGAAACGGTGTACAGAGAGAGACTCCCAGCGTGGGAAGGAATGCACACGGAATACAGCTGTTGGGCAAGCCGGTGCTGATAAGCGTTACTTGGGATATCTCTGCACGCCTTTACGATTCCAGACGCTTTTACAGCAGCGGTCGTGTCGTCCCGTGTCACATGTGCGGAGCCGTTATATATTTGTGGTCTCGCGGTTACGTGCGCACATGCGTGCGAAGCGCGTCACGCCCTCTCACGGAACAGCAGACGAAAACAACAATAACAAAAAATACCGATGGCTGAAGTTGACGCCTTTTTTTTTCTTTCTTCTTTTTCTGTCTCGTGCTAAGGAATTTTACGAAACCAGTGAATCAAAAATTACTACTAGTCGTATATGTACTTCACGCATTGATCGGTTTCATCGGGTTCACCGTGTCACATTGACCGTGCGTTTCGCGGAGAGGCTGTTAAGGAAGAGTTCGATGTACGCAGGCTCTGCGCAGTGCGGGCTGTAACGAGAAAAACTCCGCACGTGGGCCCGCAGCAGTTGTTTTTCTTATGGAGGCGATAAACGAAAAATTCCCCTCTGTCCAGATTTTGGCGCACGTTAAAGATACTCAGGGGATCTAAATTAATCAGGCGCCGTGCAGGTAGCTTTGTCACGTACAACCACATAATTAATTAACCATAAAGAGTGAAAGCTCACCCTCGCAACCTGAAAAGCAAACGTTTCGACGTCGTCACGCCATCTGATGCGCGCTACCTCGTCCACCGCCATACGCTCGTGCCACTCTGTACGTCGCGTAGCTGTACGCGCGTACGGTGCTTGGTGTGCGCGCATCTGTTTTAGCAGAGACAGCAACACACTTTGCTCTCGCCTCTCCCCCCATGAGCTCTCTGTACCCGGCCCTTCACGCATGGGGGAAAAAACGCTGGCTCCGCAAACATTGTGTGCACGGCGGCGCCCGTCACAGCATCGCCGTTTCTTTTTTCCGTCAGCCTTCCCCCTCGCGCCCAGTTATTCTCGTATTCTCCCTCTGATAGAACAACGGGGACGGAATGAGTGAGAGAGGATACGGCTCGCGCACCGTCGGCTCACGTGCGCGCCGCAATCCGTCGCACGCCCCGTCCAACGTTTGGTGCGCCCGCGCTGCTCACCACAGACGCCGGCACCTTTAGTCGCAGGTGTACTATAGTGAGGCCAGTTTGTCGACAACCGGAGTAATGTCAGTCACCCTTTTGTCAGCGTGAAAACCTACCAGCGATAACGGTGACTTAATTTTCTACTTTGATTAAAGCGCGCCTTGAACGTAAAAAACGCGCACAGACTGTGAATGACCCATTTGTCTCCAGTTCATCACCTGAAGATTGGAGCACGACCCAGTGATTTGAAGATCACCCAGCCCAGCGTGTGCGTTGACGGTACCTCCCCGGATCAGAATCACCGCACATCTAGCGCCTGACCTTCGAAAACACAATTGCGAGTGTTCTCGTATTCACATGTCCGCTTAAGACTTGACTGTTTTCGGCGAATTCAACGGTTTCTGAGTTGACCCTGAGCTAAGGACCTGCTGTTCTCTTCGGTCCCTTCTTTGACGAATTGAACAGGTCGCTGTCACAGCACGACGCCTGAAGCCAGGCAGTGTTGACCTCGCTGGTCGGCGACGACTGTTGCGTTGTTCCCGTGCTCGTCAGAGCCCAGTGTTTCAAGCCGACTGTAGGCAAGCGTAGTCAAAAGGAGAGCCATGCCTCGCGGGAAGATGGACACTGGCAGCGGCAAGCAGCACCACCGGAAGCGCGGCGCTGACCAGCTCAGTCCGGTGGGCGGTGGCTCGTACGAGAGGCGCAGCAGCGACATCGAGCTGGACAAGGTGACCGGCCCGCCCGAGGCTTACTTCGACCAGGCGAGGCAGTCCCGGCGAGCGTCCGTCATGGCCGAACTGGTCATCAAGCAGCTCGAAGAGCAGGATGGCGATCGGAAGGACTCAGGTGGGGCGCAGAGTTATGTATGGTATTAATGCTCCCCTTTTGTCAGCTGTGGTCAACCGTGGTTCCTTTGTTGTTTTGCATTTGAGTTCCTGTGCTGTTTTGTGGAAGTCTAGAGGATCAATTTATTTTTAAGGCAGAGATGAATTGGAACCACCGGGTTATTTTCACTGCTGCTTTAAAAACTTGCGTGATGTTATCATACTGGTCAACAATGTCGTCCAATGGTGTCTCACTTTTTAAAAAGTATTGTATTTGCAGAAGTTGGCCCGTGTTATGGTTGCCGTGAACTTTGTGTATGGGCATAATTTATACCTTGGACATAGTTTATGCAGGGCAAGCACGACTGCAATGAGCAATGCCGGTGTTGGCATCAAACTTCCGAGAAGAGTCGCGCAAGAGCAGCAGCACGTACACGCCTTACTGTGTTTGCACAATTCCAATGCGCTCCCGATAAGCTGGGCTCAGTTGGTTCGAACAAAAACCTGTGGTTCTTGTTCCACCAAATAATTAACGGCGATTCTACATGGCATAGTATAGTTGCAGCACGGTACAGAACGATGTTCGAACCCCAAGAGAGTTAGGTTGCTCCGAAAGAAGTCGCTTTGTATATATGTAAGGTCTGTTTTTGAATGAGGCTCTTTAAAGGTTAAATTTCAGACTTCACGTCGTGATGGTGTGAGTCCTTAAAGTTAAAGAGATGGCAATTGATTGTGGCATGGTTGCATTTACAAAACCAGGGGCAAGAGCACAGTTCGGTTGCCTTTATGACGATTTACACAGGGCTGCGTAGAACGTTTTTTTACGTCATCTCTACTGCTGGCACGCGGTTTCGAATAGCGCCTGTGCCACGGGCAGCATGGCGCTTGCCTGATAACAAAGTGTGGACTTGCACTCTCGATCCCCGCATTAAATAATAAAGAAAAAAATGTGCTAAATACGTCGAAGCAACACCTTGCTGCGCTGTATACCAGGCACGATTCATTCAGGGGCCCTATATTATCTTGACCAGCTCTCTTAGGATGCATGGTCTGAACATTTCGAAAAGCTACAGGGCGTTTTGAAGTGGTTAAAACTGGGGAGTAATGTGTCTGAGGTCATACGCGTCATATATAGAATTTGATAGAATGTCGCGCAAGTAAGATGTGATTAAAAACTGTATTTTGTTACCTTAATTACACCTTACATTCCTTCCCTCTCCTGTTGTCAGTTTATATGTAGCACTTCCCTCTCCTGTTGTCAGTTTATATGTAGCACTGTGTGAATTTCAGCAGCCGGTATACGCGTGATTCAAGTAACTTGACGGACGATAATAGTATCAAGAAGTGGGCGTACGAGAAAAATAAAAAAATCATTTTCGTCTTCCAATGCATAGTGTAAATGCTTATCGTGTTGTGCTCACATGCTTATGAGACCCTCATTTCGGGGAAGAGTGCCTAGAAGATACTTGGCACGTTCTGAAAATACCCGCAGCGCTGGCTGTATGGCACTATAGATACGTGTTGCTGAGCCCAAAGACGCGGCCGGGTTCGACCGGAGTCACCCACCACACCGCGTAGCCAAGATGTAACTTCAGCCCACCAAACCTCACTATTCAAAATGTTAAAAACGTTCTGACGCCGCGATAGCGAAGCTTCTGGCAGGAGCCTATGAAATGTTTCTCATGGGGCTCTTACAAGACCATACTGGACTACAAAAACCAAATAAAACAAAACGAAAATTGTATATAGCCTGTGCGTGTGTGTGTGGGTGGGTGGATTGGTGAGTGCATGTGCGCGCGTGCGTGCCTGGAGGATACTGAGTTGGTGCACACTGTGTGGGCTGAAGTTCTCTGGCGCATGAAGGCATTTTTTGATAACAGTGAAGAAAACCCGCACATTACCCGTCTTTTAAGCGTCAAAACCATGCATTCTCCGAATCAATCTTCGCGTGCAGTGAACTTAGTCGACACTTGACCGTGCCAGTTAGGCCTAGATGCTGCAAATATCCGTTTCTGAATGAGGCGTTGTGCTGCTGAGCACGAATGGGCACTGATTCGATCTGGGCCACGCCGCCCCTTCTTCCGATCGGGGCGAAAAATGAAAACGCCCGTGCGCCGAAAGTTCGATGCACGTTGGAGGTGATCACATAGTCTAAATTATTCTGTAACCCTATATAGCACTACGCGTGAGCCAATAACCCGGGTGTGAGCAGCGGCTCGTAAGTTCCTGGAGAAAAGGGAGGAAAAAACTTTATTAAACAGCAAGGTGCTGCTGTCAGGGGCCTGGAAATTGATTGATTGATTGATTGATTGATTGATTGATTGATTGATTGATTGATTGATTGATTGATTGATTGATTGATTCCAGGGTTTAATGCGCTGATGCTACAGGCCATGAGGCGCGCCGTAGTGGAGGGCTCCGGATTAATTTTGGCGACCGGAGGATCTTTAACGTGCGCCGAAATCTCGAACACATGGGCTTTTTTTGCTTTTAGCCTCCATCAGAAAAGCGGCCGCCGCAGCCGGGAATCGAACCCGCGTCCCTGGGCTCAGCAGCACAACGCCATAGCCACTGAGACACCGCGGCGGGTAGGAGCCTGGAAATACTGTCCCCTCCTCCACAATTCATTACTCTTCCCTTCTGTGTATCCGTTATTCGATCAAACTTCCTTGATTCCACGTGTTTTTGGAATCTAGGCTTGGAATCTGGGTCGGCTGCCGGCTGCTAGACACAAATCGCGGGAAAAGGGATTGTCAGCTGTGCACATAAAGTTCGAGCGGCCCTGCCGCGCTCGTTCTTGCTGCGTGCTGCAGCTGCCGGTCTCTGTGACTGAACTGCATCGCTCATTTACAGCCGAGATTCAGTGCACGTATATCAGCTGTCAAACATGCACTCGCGTACGTGCACCTGGACAGAGCGAAAGGGCCCTTGTATTGGGCGAGAGTGCAGAGGTCATGCCCGCGAGGCTATTGAATGACGCTGAACAGCGGTCATGGCAGAAAACAATGATAATAGTAATAACAATACTATTGAAAAACGCAAGACTGAAAGTATTGAAGCTGGCACAACCACTGCAAACGAGGTTACGCGCTTAACCCTCGGTCACACAGGCTTAATTTCTGACGAATTACCAAGTGCAAACATGTCCCTGTGTACAAAATTCCAGGGAACGCTGGATTACATGAGGCGTATATACCCGCCGTACACATAAACATAATTCACAGTACGTCGTACCAAAGATGCAGATGCCACTGCAGTTAAAATAGCTAAAAGCGCATATAGAAACGAAATGCGTCTGCCATAACGTTAACAACACGCAACAAATTAAAGGTGAATTAACAGCTTTATAGCTTCGAGGGATACATTGGTAAGTTTGAAATTGTGAAGCGAATACGAAATTTGTTTATTTATTTAAAAATACCGTGGTCCAGTACTTTTCCGTGCAAGTCATGGGTATACCAAAAAGGCGACACTATACAATACGATTGAAAATGACAAGCCATAGAGTTGTAAAAGGTAGAAACATTTTCCCCAAACATTACTCCAAAATACGTTTTGTTTTTCAAATTCGGTAACAGATAAACTGAACAAAAAAAATGGTAGGAAGCTAATTCCAACCTTGCATGGTTTTAAGGGAAGAAACTGTACTTACAACTCTCTGCTTTTACGTAGACAGGGACCAGTAAATGTTGAATAATGTCATGAGTACCTCTCCCCGTAAAAGAAGCTTCAATATCCGTGGAGCTTTGATTTATTTTTCCTAATAATCTGTTATTTTTCGGCGCACGCGTTTCTAAGATATGAATATTGTGAGAATCAATCTGCCCGTTGCGCTATTGCCCACTTCAAGGAAACATGGATAAGGGCCCTTGTACTGTCGTGGCCAATTCATCGTATGCTTCGTCTGCTTCCCAGGACAATTATCATCATCATGCCGTACCTCACCTATTCTTCATACCCATCCTCATCATCATTCCTGAGGCTGGAGTTCTGGGTTGCCGCTCAGAATAAACGCGCTGTTTCCACTGCCTCTGCGACGTGTCTTCTGGGTGACGGCTGCCCTTGACGTCTCCCTCAAGTGGTGGAGGTGCACCTCGGTCCCGTCCTCTGTCTTTCCCAGTCGCACACCTGGAGCTTCGTTCCGGCAGGCGCTTGCCTCTGATGATGCAGCACGAGAGCGGGAACAGCCCCCCCGGATCGTCAGCTGCTGTGCCTGCTGCGTTTACAATCACCAGCCACCAACGCGATCCGCCGGGTTTTTCTGGCCATCGAGGTGAGGATGTCGACGACTGGCTGGATAGCTATAATCGGGTCAGCAGCTTCAATCGGTGGGATGACGCATTTAAGCTTCGAATCGTCTCCTTCTCCCTACACGAGGCAGCCAAGACGTGGTTCCGTAACAACGAACACACGATCACCGACTGGACCAACTTTACTCAGGAGCTACGAAAAAATTTCGGCACGCCGTCCATTCGCGCCGATGTAGCCAGACAAACGCTTGCCGCTCGCATTCAGCGGCCTGATGAGACATTCGCCTCCTACATTGAGGACGTCGTCGCTCTTTGTCGCCGTGTGGATGAAACCATGCCAGAGGCTGACAAGGTGCGTCATGTATTGAAGGGAATCGCTCCGTTTGCCTTTAACGCTCTGGCTGTGGAAAATCCTGCAAGCGTCAGTGATGTCCGCAAGACTTGTCAACGGCTGGACCAACTGCAGTCTATTCGCCTTCGCCAGGAGGCTTGCGCCTCTCATCAATACGGGGACTCGGATCTGCGCAGCCTCATTCGCGCGATCATCCGCGAAGAACTGCAGCAACAGGACTCGCCCTGTTCGTCGCGTGACCATTGTCACACTAACGCGCCGGAGCTTCGAGATATTGTCAGGGAGGAGCTAACATCCATGACGGGATATTCACCTGCACGTTCTCCTCTTGCCACCGTCTGCTCTCAGGCCTACTCCCCCACGACCCCTCCCTTGGCCACCGTCTACGCGCCGTCCTACTCTGCGATTGCGGCCAAACCACCCTTGCAGGTTCAGCCACTGTCGCCGCAAGCCCACGTGACAGCGATTGCCGCAGCCCCTGCTTCCCCGCATTATTACACCACCGTGCGACCGGGCCGTCAACGGTTTCCTGGAGATGGCCCAGTGTGCTACTATTGTGGGATCAGGGGCCACATTTCTCGTTTTTGCCGTCGGCGTCAGCAAGACGAGCGAAGAGGCTACGCCCCGTTCGAACGTGACTATTCCCGGTTTCCCTACGGTTATCGGCGTACCGAACACGTTTCCCCTCCGCGCCGCCCTTCGTCGCCTCCAGGGCCACTCGAGCCTTCCAGTCATCGTTCTGCACGCCGGCGCTCGCCTTCACCGTACCGTCGTTTTTTGTCCCCCCTCCGTCCTGCCACCCACGCTACTAACACCCACCAGGAAAACTAGCTCCTGCAGTTTTTGGAGGGAAAATTGCACTAGTGGGAAAATCGACAATTCCTCCAGACAAACCCTCGAATACTGTAAGAGCCGATGTAGAAGGTGTTATTGTTGATGCGCTAGTGGACACAGGAGCCAGTATTTCAGTGGTTGATGAAAAGTTATGTGTGGAACTGCGAAAAGTGAAAACTCCGTACACTGGGCCCTCTTTATGTAACGCGAACCAAGGTGTCATCGAACCTACTGGATATTGTACAGTGCGTGTTTTCATCGATGGAATTCGGCACCACATACAGTGCGCGGTACTGCCGCATTGCGCCCATCAGCTCATTTTGGGGTGGGACTTCCTCTCGTCGGCATCCGCTATTATATCCTGTGACCGCCAAGACATGGAACTGACGGAAACGGATGATTCCACTATTGATGACGCGCCACAGCAGCGCCTAGTAGCCAGCGCGCATTACGTCCTTGATCCTGGCAGTGAGGAACTCATCTCGGTTAGTTCCAATCAGTTTTGCGATGGTGACGTTCTCATCACTCCCTCTCCTCGCTTCCTTCCCAAAGGGCTGGTGATCGCTCCTAGTCTCGTGCGCTTTTCAAATGGAACTGCTGCTCTTATCGTAGTTAACACCAATCATGAGCCAATGGTCCTACCTCGGCGCACCACAATTGCTACTGTTGCTGCCTCTACTCCCGCCTGTATTTTCCCTCTCTGTGCGGTCTCATTTACTACTAATCTCAATTCCGACTCTCCTGATCCCGCTCTAACCGCCACAATGAGCTCTGACCTTTCCCCGGCTGAAACTGAGTCGTTACTGCAGCTTCTGAACAAACATAAATCTATATTCGACTCTAATTCTACCGTACTGGGTAAGACATCGGTGGCAGTGCATCGTATTGAAACCGACGGATCTCGCATTATTCACCGCCGTCCTTACCGTGTGTCTTCAGCAGAAAGGAAAGTTATCAGTGACAATGTCACCGAAATGCTTCAGCGAAACATTATTCGGCCTTCAACTAGTCCGTGGTCTTCCCCGGTAGTGCTAGTGCAGAAAAAGGACGGATCGGTGCGATTTTGCGTCGATTATCGCGCATTGAACAAAATTACCCGAAAGGACGTTTACCCGATGCCACGGATTGATGACTCCCTAGATTGCTTACAAGGCGCCGAATATTTCTCAAGCCTTGATCTGCGCTCGGAGTACTGGCAGATCCCCATGCATGAGGACGATAAAGAGAAGACCGCGTTCGCCACCCCCGACGGACTCTATGAATTTTGTGCGGATCCTAGCGCCCGAGCCATTGCGCGATCACTGGGTTTGTGCCGTTGCGGGCGCTTTTCCCCTCTCCCCGAAATGCCGGCTCGTCTCGGCGCCACCGTGTCCAGCCGAGCCGTCTGCTAACTCCTGCCTGAGGCCGTTGCGGCTATAAAACGCTGTCACGCAGCGGGCGCTCCGCCCTGGTAGCGGAGCTAACCTCACCTCATTGGTCCGTTTGAACGATGCCCGAACCCGACTCTCGCCGGGACGCGAACGCGCGCCCTGCGCGGGGGTCCGTTCGGGGAGACGCTTCCAGGACGCCGAAGGCGTTGGCCGAAGGTATGTGACGCTTTCTTTACCAGCCAGCTGCAACTCTGTTGCGCCGGCGAAAGCCCACCAGCCCTTCCAGCTGCGGCCCGTGCCTAAGGCTGCTCCTGTTGCCCCTACGCTTGCATATAGTAGTAAGGCCGCACCTACCACTCGACGATCACGCCGTGCGGTACGCGCCTGTGAGCGAATGGGCCCCGTCTCCCTCGCTGCTGCGAGCCGATCTGGCCAGCACGGCTATGCGCGCGCGCACAACGTGCGCGCACCCCGGAATTTGCCCTGACAGAAGAGCCCACTGGCTCTGCGCCGACGAAACGTGCGCACTCGCGCGTGGCGCCCCATCGCCCCTTTCACCTAACGGGAAGTACGTACCTGTACTGTAAATTATGTAATTGGGACTGTAAAATATGTGACTAGAATGTTAGTATAAAATAAACGTCTTCCCTCCGTACCCTGGGCATATTCCTTTGTCGCTCCCTTCTCCACCTGCCCAACCGAGGCGGTGGTGTTATAAGTTGGCGCGACGGCGTTTCAGTATCGTGAGCGTGCTCAACTAGCCCGAACCCACGGTGGTTCCTCGCAGTGTGCATGAATGCCTGCCTTGTGCAATGCTAGGGTTATGCATATTGTGAGGTAGAGAGACCACAATTTAACGTCCTGCCATTTGGGCTTTGCAATGCCCCTGCAACATTTGAACGAATGATCGACACTGTGCTCCGCGGTCTCAAGTGGAAAACGTGCTTTTGCTATCTCGACGACATCGTTATCTTTTCTTCAAGTTTCGCTGAGCACCTAAAGCGACTAGATGAAGTTCTCACCTGTCTTTCCAATGCGGGGCTTCAGCTCAACACTAAGAAGTGCCGCTTCGCTAGTCGAAGCATTAAAGTTTTGGGACACGTAGTAAGCAAGGATGGTATTAGGCCTGACCCTGAAAAAATTGCTGCTGTAATCAACTTTCCACGCCCGTTACAACAAAAGAATCTGCGCAGCTTCTTAGGTCTGGCCTCGTACTTCCGTCGCTTCGTCCGGAATTTTTCTGCTATTGCTTCTCCCCTCAACAAGCTGATGCACTCCGGAACACCCTTTGAGTGGTCTGATGCATGTGAACAGGCCTTCCAAGAGTTGAAACAAGCACTTACTTCCGGTCCAGTACTCTGTCATTTTGACGAGTCCCGACCAGTTGTTCTGCATACTGACGCCAGTGGACATGGCATTGGTGCTGTGCTTTTGCAGGCTGATGACCAACACATGGAACGGGTTGTTTCTTACGCCAGCCGCTCTCTCAGTCCCACTGAGAGGAATTACACAATTACCGAGCAAGAGTGCCTCGCTGTTGTTTGGGCGGTTCAGAAATTCCGCCCATATCTATACGGCCGTTCCTTTACAGTGGTGACAGACCACCATGCTCTCTGGTGGTTGCAGTCGCAGAAAAACCTAACTGGACGCCTCGGACGCTGGATTATTCGACTGCAAGAATATGACTTTACAGTCGTTTACAAATCCGGAAAGAAGCACCTTGATGCAGATGCTCTTTCACGATGTCCGCTGCAGTCATCCGAAGCTCCAGATGCGACCACGTCGTGTTGCACGACACTTACCATCGCCCCTGTCAGCCACATAGCGCCTGACAACGTGTCTGACTTGGCAGCACTTCAACAATCCGATCCCTACTGCCGTGGAATAATTGACTACCTTACTGGAACCAAACGTCCTGTGAACAGCCGCTGCCGTCGTCAACTTCAACAATTTCGGCTTTTAGATGGAGTCCTTCACCATTCCAACCACCACCCTTCAGGCTACAGATGGGTTCCCGTTGCACCGCGCCCCCTCCGCGCTACGATACTGCAAGCCCTACATGATGATGCCACAGCTGGACATCTAGGCTTTCATAAGACGTATGATCGAGTCCGGAGCCGCTTTTTTTGGCCTGGCCTTGCCACCTGTGTTGCCCGCTACATTGCGTCGTGCGGCTCATGCCAGCAGCGCAAATGCTCAACTTCCGCGCCTTCAGGACTCCTACAACCCCTTCCTTGCCCGTCGGTACCGTTCGACACCGTGGGAATTGACCTCTACGGTCCACTACCTCCAACGACTGCCGGATATCGCTGGTTCGTAACAGCCGTAGACCACCTCACAAGGTATGCGGAAGCTCCAGTTCGTTCTGGCTGTGCTACTGAGGTCGCCGATTTCTTTTTACGCTCGATCCTCTTGCGTCATGGCGCCCCTAGAGTACTCTTGAGCGATTGCGGCAGGACTTTTTTGTCCAACCTTCTCGAAAAAGTTCTTCGAGCCTCTCATACTGTCCACAAAACAACGTCCGCGTACCACCCGCGCAGACAAATGGGCTAACTGAGCGCTTCCACCGTACCTTGTCTGACATGATTTCCATGTACATTCGACCCGACCATTCAAATTGGGACACGATTCTCCCATATGTTACATTCGCATACAACAGCGCTGTTCAAAAGACCACTGGTTATTCGCCATTTTTCCTCGTTTTTGGCCGACACCCGTCTTTTATTCTGGATACCACCTTTTCTTTACTGCTCCCGTGTCTACATCAAGCCCCTTATCCGAGCAGTTTGTCTCACGCCTTGCCCATTGCCGTCGCCTTGCTCGCCTGCACACAGAAGCCTGCCAAAACGACCGGAAACTTCGATATGACGCAACGCATCGTGCTGTCCAGTTCCACCCTGGTGACAAGGTACTCCTTTGGACGCCAATTCGTAAGCCAGGATTATGTGAGAAACTCCTTCATCGATTTATTGGTCCCTACACCATCCTGGAAGAAACCTCCCCCGTCAATTATCGCGTCGCGCCTTGCTCTCCTCCTTCGGACCGCCGCTACAGGGGCACAGAGATCGTGCATGTGTCCCGGCTGAAACCGTTCACGCCTCGCACTCCATAAACTGCTCCCAGGCGGTCGCTTCCGCGACGAGGGGGAAAGTGTGAGAATCAATCTGTCCGTTGCGCTATTGCCCACTTCAAGGAGACATGGATGAGGGCCCTTGTACTGTCGTGGCCAATTCATCGTATGCTTCGTCTGCTTCCCAGGACAATTATCATCATCATGCCGTACCTCACCTATTCTTCATACCCATCCTCATCATCATTCCTGAGGCTGGAGTTCTGGGTTGCCGCTCAGAATAAACACGCTGTTTTCACTGCCTCTGCGACGTGTCTTCTGGGTGACGGCTGCCCTTGACGTCTCCCTCAATATCATTAAATTGCATTAGCTGAGAGCGGAAGGAGTCTATACTTCCCAGTAAACATTCACGGCTCCTTCTCCTTGCTTTTATTTATTTATTTATTTATTTATTTATTTATTTATTTATTTATTTATTTATTTATTTATTTATTTATTTATTTATTTATTTATTTATTTATTTATTTATTTATTTATTTATTTATTTATTTATTTATTTATTTATTTATTTATTTATTTGAGATGCTGCCAGTTTCTTTTGAGACCAGAGCAGGCGAGCATACATAAACAGACATAGACAATAACAGTAGAACAGGTGGGTATACATGAGTAAACATGAATAATAGACAATAACAGTAGAACCGGTGGGTATATATGAATAAACACGGATAATAACAGTAAGGATACTCGGTAAATAACACAACAGTGGTGAATAAACATTCTTTAGGCTGATAAAAAGGAAACATGCAGGTTTTGTTTACACAGCCAGGTGATCGGTGTCGACAAGAAGATGGAAGTGCGCGACTCATGTTTCAACGAAATTTGGTCGAACAGATCTGAGAAGTGTACGTGTCTGAATGTAGCACTTTATTTACATCCAAGTAACGAATATTATCGAGCATGCGTGTAGAACAAGTTATATAAAATCAGAAAAACCGCAGGAAGAACATGTTACAGAAATCAAACATAAAGGAGGGATAAACAGTCCGGAGTCGCCGCAAAAGGATACTTTGAAACACGCGATGCAGGCATACAAAGGCGTAAGGTGCTGTACATTGTGCAGTGTACTGCAGCGTAACGTGAATGGGAACTGGATGAAAGATTTCCAACTATTCCATCTTTTCCTATTAGGGGCTACTATTCGCGATTCTTAATAAAAATTCAGATAATGAATCCATGTTAGTGATAAACGGGCTTAAGCGGTTACACTCTTTAATGGCGAGTGAAAAAAATGAATACTTAAAGACATCGTTACGACAAGAATATAATAAGAGTGCTGCTTATTCTAACTTTGTTTTTGCCCAAGCGGTAAAACATTAGTATCAACTGTCAACTGGTCAGCTGGAGCACACCTGACTTTTCTTGAAAGAAGAAACCCGTATAGCTTACGCACTCCGCACCCGCAATAATAGAAATATGAGCTGACCTAAGCACTCGTAATAGCGAATCTCAGAAATAATACAATCTTGAATTCTATAAGAATAGTTTACCGCAAACTTTTCTCTTGTGATGCACACAATTACAGTTTCTTTTTGTTCACATCCTTAGCCCATGTAAATCGTGGGAATTACGAGTATCCCAATAGCACACACATATTACAAACGTCTGCGCATGTGATTTAAGTCCTCGCCTTTAAGTGTAACAGGACAGTTATGCTGTTGTCCTGTTATGGACTAAGTCTTGATTGGATTTAAAACGCGAGATGGCTGCAGACTGCATGGCGAAGTTGGGTGTCAGTTGTCGCTATATCGTATATCTCTACACAGCGCTTTGTTCATCTTCTGACTCTGCACAGCTGTTTTTGGCAGCCGCACCACGTAAACAGCATCTCACATACAGCACGGGCCATATTTCTTACAGTGGGTGGCGGTAAGAAATTCGGTCAGCTTGCGTTCAGATACTCCTGTTGAACTGTGCGCGCTGCCTGGTTCCTTCCAGCAAAATCTGTGTGCTGGGATCCGTCATAATCGAAGCCCGCGACCAGGAACCGACCTTAAGCCCAGTGACCTTTACCGAACTCGCGAAGCGCAGCGCCTCTAAGGTGGATATGGGCGCTTTCGAGCGTACTAACCTGGTGCAGGAACAGCGGTCAACAAAGGGCCTACCTCACGGTTCATAGTTTGCAGACGAACTCCGCCTGTTTGAATACACCTGACGAACATATGCGCGCTTATTTGCTGCATGAACCTTGAATGGCGCTTCATAAATGCGAGGCAGTTCCTGCCCACAGCCCAAAGGATACGAGGTGACTGATTTGTGGTTGACTTTGGCCAATTTCGGTGCACTGCCTGGACTGGAATATTGCGTATGAGCGATGAGCGCACTATTTACACGGTGATTTTCTCCATCCAACTTCAGGCTCAGCGACACAGAAGCCAATGCTTGCGTCACAGCAAACAGGCCGAAGTGCCGATGCCCGCAAGCACGTACGCAACGTGCACGTGCTCGCGTACTCACTTACATGAGTGGAAGTCGTAGTAGACGGTCCTAAGCGGCCATCGCCTCCAGATGTAGGGTGTGCCCTTGCGCTGCTGCTGCTGTTCATCGGAGGTGCTTGAGCCGCCGCTGTCGACGGACAGCCAGTCGGCCACGCGCACCGCCACGTCTCCCTCAACGAGCATAAGTCCCAGCCGAGAAAGATCCACACGGCTGTTCTCTAGGGTGTCCCACTGCGCGTGCGCACAGGAGAGCAGACAACGTGGAATGGCTGGTTTTTTCAGGGGTTATTTTAGCGCGAGAGAAACACAGCGCTGGACGTCCAGAGAATGATGTATCCTTTGGCGTGACATGGCCGCGTCACCACAGCCAGTATTTTAATACGAAAGTGTTTTATTCCCGGATACACGAAGATTTCGCTGACGTCATATCCGTCAGGGAGGTGACGCCAGTGCAATGAAGAAAGCTGTCTGTAAAGGGTGCACCCTTGCACACAGGATCTTCTTGCGGGGAAGCAACCTTTAGTACTAAAGAGCACGTTATACTTAGGGTTGTTGGTTTTCAGGTTTTATATTTTAACACGAAAGTGTTTTATGCCGCGATACCCCAAGATTTCACTGACATCATATCCGTCACGGAAATGACGCCAGTACACCTTTGCTGAAGCGACCCGCCAGCAGGACGTCGCTCGTCAAGCACACCGACAAGACAGCCGCCGACCAACAAATCATGCCCATCTGCAGATTTCGCGGCACATTTAACTTTCGTGTTTTACCGATTCCTATGACAGAGCAATCAACCAGTTTTTTTTTTACCTTCCTCTTCGTATTCTTTCATCTGAATGCGTTAGACACTCTACTGTGTATGAGTAACTTGGCGCGGCAGTGCTCCCGTTTACCACGTTTGAAGCCCACGTTCGATTCCCCTACTCCTGTGTCCATTTTATTTACTCCTCTGGCAATTTATTCTGATTCTTTCTCCGATTGCCTGAGGGATGGACATACAGACCAGAATTTGTCCCGCAGAAGCCCCGAAGAAACTATTGCTAGGGGGAAGGGCGAAGACGGCCGGCAGCACTTGGAGTTTTGGACAGAAGACCTCGACCACGAACATACTCGCTTTAGAGCTTATTGAAGTTCTCTCTTTCTCTGGACGAGTCTTGCACGCATAGCTCGACCAACCTTTTTTTGTCCATTCATTTGTATTTTATTTTTTGCGTTACTAAAATTCACCACCGCTGCCGCCGTTCATCCCGCAAACTTCCTTATTTTATTTCGATATCTCACTTTTCAACAAACTCTGTCGTGTTCTACATCAAAAGTTCTGAGCATTCAATGCTCCCGTGGAATGTTCTAATTAACACTCCTCCAAACAAAACGTATTTGCACTTAATTGCCAAAGTTAAAAGAGACGCGGGCAGATTCACGCATATACCAAGGATACTGCAATCATTTTAAGAGTATACATCACTGCTATTAACTTACCGCTCTCAGCAACGGATCCAGCAGTGATTCGGAGCCAGATAACCGGTTTAGCACCAACAGGAGTAGTATAATAGTAGTGGCAGGCATCTTCTATGGAGGTGCCCACAGCGGTGTAAGCGATATATGCTTTACGCGGGTCTGCAATAAGGCTGACTGATTCTGTCTGCCTTTGAAAACGAGGGTCGTTCTTTTTTCAGCGCACTTGCTACGTCTCCTAAAATACGCGGGCTAATCTGTGTCGCCGGCTTTTTCCATACGTGTCACGTGCTTATGCGCACAATGTTTGTTTATCTGTTATAGAGCGCAATGCTGCGGGTGAGCAGGGCAGTCTTTAGGTCCCGTGATATATGCGGTCGTGAACCCTTCGTATTGCGGTGTGGCGTCGTATACCCTTTGTCTGAGTTGGCCGGTCGCTTCCTCCGTGCATTACTCCATGCAGCCAGCTGAAGTTCAGTTTGGTGGCTTGGAGCATGTCTGGTAAAAACAACAGATGGTTCCATGATGACGGGTGTAATGTATTGCGCCTTTCTGTCTTCCTTGATTTTGACTGCTCTATCCATCACATTATTACTTATTTCTTTCACTGATTAAGCATTACTATAGGCTAGGGGCCTCCAGAATCAGGACCATGGAGGCTCCCGGGCCGGCCCGTATATCTACCTGGTCCAAGCCGGCTTAAGACCGATGTAGCTTCAGCCCTGGTGTCGATGAATTGGATAAGCTTTCCCGGAAACTTTCGATAGCTCCAGCCAAGCAAAGTATATATAAAAATGAACCTGCTTTAAAGTCCGGAGAACATTAGGGGCCCGGGATGTCGTCCGCCCAATTCGTTGGGTGCCACGTTGGGTGTTGGGTGTCACGCACCCAGGATGATACAAGAGAGAGCGTCCATAGCCTCTCGGAATAGACCTTGCAAATAAGGAGCCGGTCTTTTCATCCGTGGGCGCCAACAGCTGGCATGGATCGAGCGACAGCGGACGCTTGCTCGCAAAAGAGAGCGACGTCGGAGAGCCGATTCGTCTGTGCGACAACGTAAAGCAGAAGCCAAGCGTCAACAATGAGGGGAAAATCCCCAGCTTCGTCAGTTAGCAGTCAAGGCTCAACAACAGCGAAGGAAAGCGAATCTTGTGGCTTATAGTTCAGGGAGCTGAAGCGAAGCGGCAAGGCAGACACAGAAAAAGAAAACGCAACGCACACAAAAATAAAAGAAAAATACAGAAAAAGAAAAGGAACCCACAGAAAAACAAAAGCAGCACAAAACAAATAAACAGAAGATAAACACGACGTACGCACAACAATAACACAATGGAAACACTGGCCCAGGGCCGGCCTTACTTCATTCGGTGCCCTGTGCAAACTGCTGCCAAGACGCAACCCCCCCTCCCCCCCCCCTTCCCCCCACGTTCGTCAAACTCATTTTTACAGCGAAGCTGTGTATGGCTAGGAAGATCCGGCAGACCGTCTCCGACTACAGAGCGATGTAGAGAAGAATACCACGCGAGCGTAGCGCCACATTGCGGCACCCACTCAGATCCCTGGAATCGTAAAACTGTGCGCCACACCTTCGGCCTAAGGGAAAGATCATGCAAATAATAAAAAAAAGTCGTAGGACTTCCATATCTTGATATAACACGGCTTATATTTCCCCCGAAGAGATCTTCTCAGCAATACATTTGTGCTTAGAGGTGAAGACGGCATTATTGGCCTTTAATTTTAAGTAAGCTGGCTTTTCCACATCGTGAGTTGTACAGTGAAGCACACCCGTCTACGGAGAAAGTATGACAATAGAAAACGGCTATAACTCATCTTCCGTTGAAACTATACCAAAATCAATTATATGACGATTAGTCGCGGAGACGGCCCTACCATTACGCGAAATGCCATTTACGTATCAAAATTACATACAGCGAAGTTGTGAACATTGTGGAATTCCCGACTGCTGTCAATGCATGGGCTTGTACTAGAGGGAAACGGACAGCCCAGGTTTGTCCTATGGAATAAAACTCCAGTCCGTCTATGTTTCATTTATGTAATTAACCAAGAAGTATGCTCAATCGCAAGTTGCAAACAAATGTGTATTGTTTTGTGCGCTCCTTATACTGCTGCACCGGTAAAAGCGTATTGTCTCGGCCCGCAGCTTCGTTGGCCATCCTTCTTCTCAGAGCGCAAGGACACTGAATTTTTTTTAAGGCGAAGACTTTCTTCGTGGGACCGATGGCGTCCTGTCATAAATCTAATGCATTTACCCATGGACTGGCCATGGCCGACCGAAAAGCAAAAAAAAAAAAAAGATGTATTAGGGCCTTCGTATTTTGATTTGACATCTTACATTTCTCCTAACATATAGTTTCTCAGCAATGCACTTGTGTTTACAGGTGAAGCCGACTTTCAAAGCATCGGTGTGAGCTTGGTTTTTGTAAGCTGTCTTCCCCACACTGCCTGTTCTGCAGAGAAGCATGGCCATCTACGGAAAGAGTGTGATTACAGAAAGCGGCTCTAACTCTTCTGTCAACAGAAGTATCCCGATACGTGACATTTAGACACTAAGACGACCCTACAAGCGTGAAATCGAGCTTCTGTTGTGTTAAAACTGCCAGTTGAAAATCGCGATAAAGGAAGGGTTGTAGATAAGATACGTGCATCGATCATGAAGGAAGCAGGAGTACAATAGTATGTATCTTACAAATCACGTACCGGTATACATTTGTATACATTTAGATTGTTCGGGAATGCGTTTTTAGTGGGCAGAAAATCGTAACTTTCCCACTTCTTTCAACTTTCTTTAGGAAGAGATGGCAGATTTTTTATAATTACATTTTTGCGATTGATCCTTTTCGTTTTTTTTTTGGTAGGATGTCTTAGCGTAACTTAAGGCAGAAAGAAGCGACGCAGAAAGTTGAATTGATCTTATTTTTGAGTAAAGAATGATTTTCTTTCTACTATTGTAACTTTGTGTATAGATATGAAGAGAAAAAAATCGTACAATGGTCTGGCTATTTCAGAAAGAGAGGTGGCATTTCCGAGGTCTCTAACACCATTTTAAAGCCTGGGAATTGGGTTTATTTTAAGAGAGGCAAAGATAATAAATCTTTATTTATCGAACAGACGCTGATATTATGCGCTTCGCCCATGGAAGGCATCCCTGGGATTCTTTAGCTTCGATTGAAATCGCCTGCCTCCCGTGTTGCAAACAAACTGAAAAAAATCTTTATTACAGCAACCCGTGGCTACAGCTGCACCCTATTACGTACATTTGTAAGCATATGCTTGAATTACTGGCGTCCTGTTGAACGTTCTAAAGAGAAACAGAAGCAACTGAAGAATGCCCTGTAAAGTACAAAAGAAAGCTTAGTTTTCGTATTAGGCTAACTAACCTGGTCTATCCTGACAAACCGCGCACGGTCTACAGCATTACTTGAGGAGGTTGCCCTCATATTGACAGCAATCATTTGGCCCCCACTTTTGCCCATGTGTGTGAGGAAAAGTGGTGCGCCAACCTCAGACCACAGCCGAGAAACTTTAATATTGCCCCGAAAAAAATCATGATTATAAAAATAATGAATGTGAATTTTCTATGCAAAAGCTAATAGGTGCCCCCCCCCCCCCCCCCCCCCTCCACTGTCATCAAGTTAAACGCTGAAACTTTGTCCTTCTGTCAATATGTTACCTGAGAGAGAGAGATCAAACTTTATTTAAAGCGGCCCATGTCCGGGCTGCCGAAAATGTGGTTCTGGTGGGCCTGGAAGACGTTCAGGTGGGAATTCCGCAGGTGTCAGGGCCCCGCACGGTGTCTACCTGGAGCTATCGCACCAAGTTATTTAGTACTAAGACCACCACTTCCACATTTCAACGCTGTCTTATTGTCTGTTTGGTCTTCTGCACAGCACACTTAACCAACTAGGAGGCGCGCGTGCGTGGTACTGTAGAAAAATTCGTAATTTTCTGGCGTATGCTACGAAAAAAAAAAAAAAAAAGACCGCGTATTTGCTCCTTTCGTTGCAAATGCCCTCGAAAGACGATAGTCGACTGGCTCCCCTGCCAAGTAAATGCCTCCTTTCTTTTTCCGGCTCCCCTCTCATGCTGTTCCTCTCCCGTCTCGTTCCTTCCAAGATAACACGCTAGAGGTTTGCTCATGTCAATTTAAATTTAACGCGTTCCACTGCTCCAAGTCGGGTGCCTCGATGCCAGTGCTGCCGTACGGCGGAGGCTCGCGTGAATCGAGGCACCCTACTACAACGTTTATAGAAAGAACCCTGTTGACCTACTCCTTGAGCGTTACAAGCGGAACGTGGATCCTATATAGTGGAACCTTTCGTTGCTATTGCCGTTTGATTTCTTAAATGCCGCCAGGAGGTAGCGCGGGCTGTTGAACAGCAGGCGACGGTTTTCTGCCGTTGATGTAGTATTTCATTTGCTATCGCGAAAACCAAGCAACCATGAATTTTTTCTGGGCAATATTAAAGTTTCTCGGCTAAAGTTTCTCGGTTGGTGCACCACTTTTCCTCACACACATGGGCAAAAGTGGGGGCCAAATGATTGCTGTCAATATGAGGACAACCTCCTCAATTAATGCTGTAGACCGTGCGCGGTTTGTCAGGGTAGATAAGGTTATTTAGCCTAATACGAAAACTAAGCATTCTTTTGTACTTTAAAGGGCATTCTTCAGTTGCTTCTGTTTCTGTTTAGAACGTTCAACAGACGCCAGTAATTTAAGAATATGCTTACAAATGTACGTAATAGGGTGCAGCTGTAGCCGCGGGTTGCCGTAATTAAGATTTTTTTCAGTTTGTTTGCAATACGGGAGGCAGGCGATTTCAATCGAAGCTAAAGAATCCCAGGGATGCCTTCCACGGGGCGAAGCGCATAATATCAGCGTCTGTTCGATAAATGAAGATTTATCTCTTTGCCTCTCTTAAAATAACACAGGCTTTAAAATAGTGTTAGACCTCGGAAATGCAACCTCTCTTTCTGAAATAGCCAGACCATTGTACGATTTTTTTTTTCATATCTATGCACAACGTAACAATAGTAGAAAAAAATCCTTCTTTACTCAAAATAAGAGCAATTCAATTTTCTGCGTCGCTTTTTTCTGCCTTAAGTATAGCTTACCTTTCGGGACGATAACTTCGCGACGAGGCGCCCTTCCAGCATAAGTTTTGTTTTTGTTTCCCTATTTTTCTTGTTTCGCCTCCTCAGGCGGATCCTCGGAAGGTGAATTCCATCTCCGCACCCTCGTTTTGGGTGTGAAATTGTCGGTCCATGTTTCTCGGTAAAAGCTTGACGATTTGGGATTATTTGGACACATGCGTTTCTCCGTCATTTCAAAGTGCACCGCAGAAGTCTCTTCCTTTGATGGATGGAAAACAGAGCCGGTGACAGAAGAAGAAGGTAGGGGGTGGCATTCAGTGCAGGTCGGCGCCCTCTTTGCCTGCACCCTGGACGACCGCTTGGTCATCCACCCCTAAGACCGGCACTGCACTGGCCAATCACTGCTCCGCATTTCCGTTGGCTTTCACGTTGCATGGAACTGCACCCACTTTTTTTAGTAGTAACAAGGCAAAAGACGACAGAAAAGGCTAAGAGCCCAGCGTTTGTGACAATCAGTAAAAACGCATGCGATTACACTAACGTAATACGATTATACAATTTGCCTTGCAACTTTTACCCCCTCCAGCGTAAATGATCGTAATTATCAGAAACAATGATTATAATTGTCAGCTCATGCTGCTATCGTTTCCCTCACTTTGTTTCGCTATACCTCCACCACCACAGCGTTTGTGGTATGCTTGCAGTTGTTATATCTTATCACCGGTGGTGGTCACCGCCATTCGTCATAATATGGCCGTCGCCAACACACAGTCACCGCTGGCCAGAGGAAGCCCTGGCGCTACCTTCCCGGTATTCAGCAGAACAGATGAAGTAACGGGGCAGAAAAACGCAACCAGTCGAGTGAGCAGACATAAGCGAAATTCACCATCGTGAACTCTCCCCTTACACGTACAGCGGTGAGAACTAGCAGCGGCGCAACTCGTTGGAGACAGACCGAAGCCATTCGAAAGCGCTAAGGCGGATCGCAAATTAAAGCGTCTCAAGCGTTAAACTGGTCGGTCAAGTTCTCGCTTTCACAACCCACAATAAGTGATTAGGTGTCCTCAGAATTCGCTCAATGAAAGTTTGACTCCCTCCCTCCTCCCTCCCTCCCTCCCTCCCTCCCCCCCTTCCCCCCCCCCCCCTCTCTCTCTCTCTCTCTCTCTCTCTCTCTCTCTCTCTCTCTCTCTCTCTCTCTCTCTCTCTCTCTCTCCTCCCAACCGTGCTCAAGTCGACATAAATAGGCTGCTGCTGATGAGCCTTTTTTCTTTAATTTTCTTCAATTAATTGACGAATGAATGTTTACCATTTAAATACAAGTCTTGCTAAGGGCTGACCAGTTCCCCTAAGAAGGCGTGAAGCACAGCAAGAAGTTATTTCTTTCGATCCTCTTCTGCACCCCACCACAACCGTGTATCTAAAATATTAGACAAAGTGGAGCTATGACGGGCAAATGAACAGTCAATTCTTGGGGCCCTGTTTTATTTGCGGTAATTTATGCTTTTGCGACAGAAAAAATCTCTGTTCTTTCCTCTATACAAATCGTTTCTAGCGTATCATTCGCTGATATCCCTACACATGGCCAATCCCCCCGAACGGCCAAAGCATCAGCCCAACATGGTACCGCGAAGAAGAAAATGATCGGCCAGTTAAACAGGTATTTGCACAGGTCTTGTCTGGCGCCAACAGCTCTGTGCAGCTATTGCAACGAAGACGAGTCTGTCGATCACTTCCTTTTGACATGCCGACGTTTTTCCCGAGTCAGACGTCAGTCCCTGGAGGTGCCGCTTAACAGTTTGGGGATATCCCTAACAGTGCCGGCTATTCTATCGTTCGGGGCATCCGAAACGGGGTTCTGCCGCCGGGATGTATGCTCTGCCCTCCTGCGCTACATTGAAAATTCAAAACGATTCTCTATATGATTGCGATTGGTCACCCTCGCTTTGATTTTTCAGGTTTTTTTTTTTTTTTTTCCTTTTCCCTCAAAATTTTTTCAAACCGTATAAATTATCTTTCTAAAGTCGCGTGATTAGAAAAGAATTCCATTCATTTTAACCATCCTCTGTTGATTGGCCGATCCCCTGATTGGGTATGTGCCATAGCTAAAGGCGCAACAACAACAACAACAACAACAGTTTGGCTGGCCATGTTGGTGTGGCGCCTGTGCTTGCTTCGTCGACCAGCTTCACGATTTTTGCGGTCCAAGTTCAGCTCGCTCTTAAAAACCACCCTACACTTGCTCGCGGGGAGTCCTCCCGAAAGCCCTGCGCCGACCATGCGACCCCAAGGCTTGCCCAAGGCCGACATCGCCAACGACCGTGAGTGCCGGTACACGTACAACCGTTGCTTCTCCTTATAGCATGCAGGGTGTATACCTCTGGAACTATCCCGCCAATGGCGTAGCGAGAAATATTTTCGGAAGAGTTATATGCCGCCGGTAAAAAAAGAAACCGAAAAGAAAAAGAAACATTAGTTTTTTTATTTTGTTTTTAAATATTAATGTACCTATATGAAGTGTGAACAGCGTGGACGACAAAAGGGCGAAAGGCCGAGGGGACAGACGGGGAAATGCACAACGCAAAAAATTTCGGGGGGTGTTCCGACACCAAAACACTCCCTTCCCCCCCCCCCCCCCCTTCCTCCATCCCGGCTATTCCCCTGTATCCCGCATACGCGATCCTTTTGTATTTAAGCCAATGGATAAAATAAATAAGATGGCAGCAATTCATCTCAAAGGGGACATGAAAACAAAATAAAAATTGCTAAGTGTGAGAGAACTATTAACTCAGACAGTTCAAATTCCAGCCCCAAAGGCAATGTTTATTGAAAAAAAGATGAGAAAATTGAGAAACTTTCAAATTTCGCGCTAAACGACGCCAACTGTGACGTAATAGGGAATGTTTACAAACAACGTTTATGTTTAGTGC
>NW_027526295.1:182491061-182734763 GCF_048455015.1 Haemaphysalis longicornis
CCAAAACACTCCCCTTCCACCCCCCCCCCCCCCCCCCTTCCTCCATCCCGGCTATTCCCCTGTATCCCGCATACGCGATCCTTTTGTATTTAAGCCAATGGATAAAATAAATAAGATGGCAGCAATTCATCTCAAAGGGGACATGAAAACAAAATAAAAATTGCTAAGTGTGAGAGAACTATTAACTCAGACAGTTCAATTCCAGCCCCCAAAGGCAATGTTTATTGAAAAAAAGATGAGAAAATTGAGAAACTTTCAAATTTCGCGCTAAACGACGCCAACTGTGACGTAATAGGGAATGTGTTAAAAACAACGTTTATGTTTAGTGCATGTTCGCAAACGGAACTGTGTGCTTCACTACAATCGAGCAATCGTGTTTCTTCGCGGCTGCTTTGGCGGCGGCGCGCCACTGGGACAAACTGCGACGTCATTAGGAACTGGCGAGGATGTCAAATTTGGCATTCGACTCAAAGTTGGCGTCATTGTTAAAGAGACAAAGTAGCGCTGATCGACCGAACGGTCGACGCTCCCGTGATATTGGTAAAAAATTGGGCGGGTGTATACGCACTCAGAGACGAGCAGAGTAACGTTACGCACAACTTGGACGAGATAGTAAAGGTAGCAGGACAATTGTACACCAGGCTGTATGCCAGTGACGTTATACCAGGGGAAACTACTGAGAGTACAAGCTCAACTTGCGATGTCCCACTAGTAACTAAAGAGGAGGTAGAAGAGGCTCTCAAAGGCACGAAAAGAGGAAGAGCTGCAGGGGACGACGGCATAACCGTGAATATTTTGAAGGAGAGAGGAGATGCTGTGCTAGAAAAGCTTGCTGCACTATTGTCGAAATGCTTGAAAACTCAGAAAGTGTCCATAGCCTTATTCTGATTCATAAGAAGGGAGATCCCAAAGGCCTCAAGAATTAAATACCCATTAGCATACTCTCGGTTGTGTACAAGCTTTTTCTCAAAGTTATAGTTATCCGCGTTGGCGACAGCCTGGATTTCCAACAACACAGAGAGCAGGCTCGGTTTAGGAAAGGCTACTCGACCATGGATCACATCCATTGTGTCAATCAACTGATAGAAAATCCGCAGAGTACACTAAACCCCTTTACATGGCATTTATAGACTATGAGAAAGCGTTTGATTTTGTACTCCCCTCAGCCGTGTTAGAAGCACCGTCCAGGGAATAGAGGAAACCAACATAAGACTCCTAGAAGACATAATAAGGGATGCACGGGCAGGATAACCCTCCACAAGCAAAGCGATTAATTCCCGATCCGAAAGTGAGTAAGGCAGGGAAATACCATCTCGCCAAAGCTATTCACAGCATGTCTGGAGGGGGTATTTAGAAAGCTTGACTATAAAAACATACTATAAAGGATAAACGGGGAATACTTGAGTCATTTGAGGGTTGCGGGTGACATAGTATTGCTGAGCGAGACTGCAGAACACTTGCAAACGATGCTTGAGGAACTACAATCAGAACGCATGGCCGTGGGGCTAAAAATATATCTGAATAAATCTAAAGTAACGAGGAATAAGCATGCCGAAAGCGTCCGCTTCAGATAAGGAAACAAAGCGCTGGAAGTAAAAGAATACGACGACCTCGGACAGTTGATTAGTGCTGACCCCAACCGCGAGAGAGAAATCCGGCGCAGAATAGGTATGGGTTGGGGAGCACTCGGCAAGCACTCACAAATAATTAAAAGTAAGCTACCTCTCTCACTCAAAAGAAAAATCTACAACCAGTGCATACTGCCGGTTATGACACATTGAGCTGGAACTTTGCACCTTACAAAACAACTAGAAAGCAACCTTAGGTCGGCTCAACGGAGCGATGGAACGAATAATGTTAGGAATAACACTCAGGGACAAGAAACGAGCTACCTGGATCAGAGAAACAAACTAGAGTAGAAGACATCATAGTTCAAATAAAGAAAAAGATAGGACTTGGGCTGGCCATGTGGTGAGACGAATGGACAACCGGTGACAATTAGGGCAACAAAGTGGATACTAAGAGATGATTCTAGAAGAAGGGGAAGGCCATTAATCCGGTGGAGAGATGAAATACGGGAATTTGGGGGTAATTTGTGGACTCTAGCAGCGCAGGACAGGAGCAGTTGGAGGTCACGGGCCTTCGTTCTGCAGGGGTATAGTGCCTAGAATATTCTAGGCACTATAGAAGGGGACTTTAGTAGGGTGATAATAATAGGGATATATATATATATATATATATATATATATATATATATATATATATATATATATATATATATATATTCGAGATTTCGGCCGGCGCACGTCAACAACACTCACGTGGTGAAAATTAATCCGGATTAATCCGGAGCACTCAGCTACGGCGTGTTTCATGCCTGGGATTAGGATTCGGCGCATTAAACACCATTATCTGAATATATTCTGATTTTGAGTGAATGCGGTTTAGCCTCATTTTCAGTACTGAATGAATTATTTATATGTATGACCTCTGCATGCAAGTGACGACGTCTTCATCCCTAAGTAATGTAAATTACTAGAACAGCTTCCTTTTCTCTCTCTCCTCAGAATTGCCTACTGGAAAGAGTAACAATACTGAGCCACAGAATACTGATGTGAATTTCACAAGCGGCTGATAAAAACTCCGGCAGAGGGGTCACTGCAGAATGCAGCCTTTTTTCATGCTCAAGAAAGCACGCTAAGCAATTTAAAGCGAGGCGAACATACAACAACAAATGCTGCAACATATTTATTCCCTGACAATAGGCCATCCCTAACAAGAGACAATGATGGTTAATAGTCTCCGTTTTTCTCTTTAAAAATATAATTTATTCCTGCGTGTATATTGAAATGCATTTTGTTTGTACATGCAGTTCACAGTCAGAAGTTCAAAAATGAAAGCAAAATACGCATGACGCAACCGCCGCTGGTGCTTCCAGGACGCTTGTCCTCCTATAGTAAGGATTTGAAGGAATAAATAAAAAGTATGAAAGTAAGCCGTGCACGTCTGCGCCAACGGATGATGCAGTAACCTTTTAGCCACAATAGAATTTAGCAACAACTACAAAATACCTAAACTGGTAATGGCACTTGCAATAGAACTTCGGGGAGTATAAGAAAGGGGGGATCTCGGGGCTCTGGCCCCCGAACTCCCCTGTAGTCGGCGCTTATGCGAGTAGATGATATCATAGTTCAAGTAAACAAAAAGAAATGGACTTGGGCTGGCCGTGTAGCGAAGCGAACCGACAACTGGTGGACAATTGGGGTGACGGAGTGGATACCAAGAGATGGGTCTAGGTCTAGCCACTGTAGTCTAGGAGAAGGGCGAGGCCAATAACACGATGGAGGGATGAAGCAGGTGAATTCGATGGGTAGCAGTGGACTCGAGCGGCCCAGGGCAGGAGGGGTTGGGAGTCATTTGGAGAGGCCTCCGCCCTGCAGTGGACCTGAGTAGGCTGTTGATGATGATCTATACATAAAATAATTCGCCATGATCACTTCTAACAAGTTGAAATTCATTGGCATTTAATTTAACGCTTTACCACCGAGGCGCTGCAAATACTGCAATTGACGGAGGCTTTGGGATTTGGGGTGGGGGGGGGGGGGGGAGCCTCAACTTCAGGGCCCAGGGGTTTATCAAGAATTTCGATTTGGGGGAAGTGTCGATATCCTCCTGGGGGATGTTGGGAGGCTTTTGGGGGTGTGTGTATATATCACTGGGTTGGGTGCTTGTGGTTATGAAATCTTTTTTTGGGGGATGTCGATATCCTTCTGGGGGGGGGGGGGGGGGTTGGGGGATGTTAGGGGGGTGTATAAATCCCTGTGACAGGGCCATAGAGGTGACGAAGAGGCGTCTGGAATGGTGGTGGAGGAAAAGTAGGTAAGAGATGGGTACGCAGGAGGATAAAATAGTACGGATGAGAATCTAGAACAGCGGGGGGAGAAAAAAGGAGGGGGGGCGATGGGAGCTTAAAACAGGGGGGCGGAGCAGGGGAGGGGAGACAAATCTATTAGGTTAGCTAATAGTAGGGCAAGTAAATGAAATAAAACAGGCAGGTCGGTTGCTGACGACCGATGCCTCGATTGAATAATAATAATAATAATAATAATAATAATAAATTGTCGTCGTCGTCCCACTTGTTTGGATTGGACGAGATCCGCAAACGAGTTAACGGCACGGGATGCTCAGAGAGGAGATCAGATTGTGTAGTTTTCTTAGTTTTCACTGATAACAGAATCCTGCGTTCTCCTGCGAACAACTTAATTTATTCCAAGTGGGTAGTTTGGGATTCCAAAAATCAGTTATGAGATTATTCCGGCCTTTCTGTGAAATAGAGCGATTTGAACTTCGCGCGCCAAGTGCGTCACAAATTGTTCGAGTTTACAATAAAAATTCAAGCTACAGAGAATAAATAGTTTCAAGTTCCGGTACTTAGTAAAGCTAAGAGAGCTTTTTTACAATAAGCAAAGGGATTAGAAAACGGCAAGGCTGTTCAAAGCCAGCGCCGCCGCACGAAAGCGGTCGCATCGTACAGCTGACGGATCTGGGAAGGATGCTGACGGATTCCCTTCCGTCCGTGCTGTGCTGAATTTTTCGGTTTCGTGTCTACTTTCATCCTGACAGTGTCCTAACGATACAGCGTGCAACTGTACCGTATAATACTCAGGTCTGAAGCTATAGGCAAGCTTTCAGCCTTGCGCTCAGCTCTAACGGCGTAGCTCTTGGCCGTGTGCGGGGTGTGCCGCGTCGGTCCGACCTCACGTGACGGCTGCTGCTGTCGGTGCTGTCGCCGATCCCTGAAGCAGAAAAATGTCTTTGACTTCGAATATTGGGTCCGTTCTGACGGGCTTGCCGGATGAATTCGAAAAAGGAGGTATGTGGTTTCGCTTTTCATCCCCCGGGCTAGTGGTTATCTTACGGAGCCCGTCTACTTTAGATGGGGCTTCCGGGCTGTCTTGATCGATGCGGATTTTATTGTGCGCACTTCCAGTTGCCGTGTTTATCGAAGCGAGTGGATTCGGCTCAGTGAAGATAATCTGTATATTGGAGCAAGTCATTTGTACAACTGTGCCGGGTCTCGAGTGAATAATTAGTGTCATTCGCGTCAGGCCGTTGTCGTACTCTAGTGCATTTTTTCTCATCGTTTTCCTTTTTTTTTTCAGGTGGTGTGGTGGCCGCAACCAGTGTCCTTCATCAGAGAGCGAACGAAATACGGCAACAAAGGGTCAACTGGCAATCGTACCAGCAGTGAGTAAAATCGCCAATCTGTGTTGCAACTTCCATTTGAAGCTGGATTCTCTGTTGTGGTAATTCTAACTGATCAAATTATGTTATCTCAGAAGTTGTATGGCCGTTAAAAATAAGACAGGAGCTGTCTGAACCCATGCACGCAGCAGTGTCGCGCATAATGTAAAACAGTGCACCCACCATTCGCCTAGTCCAAAAGAAGCGCGCAAACTTCACAAAGAATCCTGCCCAAGCAGGTTCTAAGCACGTTTCGTTACAATCACGACATAGCCAAACAAATTGATCTTTTTTTTTTTTTTGCCGTGTAATAATGCGACCAAATTTGCTCAACTACAAACCACAGGGCACAAACGTGTTTACAGGTTTGATTACAGACATGTTTCTTCAGAAATTGGGAACGGACACAGTTCAAGTAAGGGTATGGCTTAAATCAGTGTGCGATAACGAAGTTTTTGCTGCAACATAAACACACAGTGGAGCTATAGAAGCTTCCTGCATAGGACCTCGGGAGACAGTGCCTTTTTGCTTTCACTTGCCCAACCCGCTGTGCGTAAGGTGTGGCTACATTCGACAGCCATGGTAGGGAAAATGTCCCAAGAAAAAACGCAATTACGAAGACAAATGCCAAAATTTTCTCTACAAATTAGTGGGAAATAATATGCTTGCTTGGCTTTCTTGGTTGCATCTAATTTGCACCATAAAAGTGGTTATTCAGCGCCATTATGGCAGCAGTGGGAGAAAATTTTTGCGAACTGCTTTTAAATGCTTAAACTGTACAACTTAAGAATTTCTTTGTGATTGAACGTTTTTCCAGTTTGATAACTGTCGTGCAGTAGGCTGGGCTTTGCACTGAACTGGGACAACACAGGTGCTGTCTTTTAGCATTGCAAAACTGTATTTTGTGATTGCTTGCAATTGCTTAGATGGCTGGATGCGTTCAAGAGTTGCCCATTATGAGTTGAGGAATGAGGACTGTGGCACTGTGGCACTGTGACTGTGACTGTGGCACTGTGCATGGTGTGAGCTCCCGATGTGGTGGTCTTGCAGGAGCCAGATGATCACCCAGGAGGACTACAACTTCATTGTGGCCCTGGACCAGTCGACGGCCGAGAGCAGGGCCAACCTGCTCAAGCAGCAGCGGGGGCAGTCGGCCAAGACCTTCTTCAACATGCTGGAGCGCATCTCCCGCGACCAGACCATCCAGTACATCCTCATCATGATCGACGAGCTGCTCCAGGTATCTGTCGTCACAGAGCCTGCTGCCCCAAAAGTTTGCCTTTGCTGCCCCGAAAGTTCGCCTTTGTCTCCTTACTCTTTCCCCTCCCCCCAAGAGTTTTGAATATCGAGCTTGCTTCGTTGAAAAAAAGACATTTACGGCCCTCTACCAAGTGTGTGGAAGGGGCCGCCGCACTTTGCTTTAGAGCATTTTTGCAGTTTCATCAGACCGGTATCTTGCCACTTCGTGTTTCTTTGTACCTGCATAATGCTATTTTGGATTGTTTTGTGCCCACGCCATGTTTTCTTTGAGGTTTTTACAGAGCAAGCTTTGATTGACATCCGACAGTTTTTATGCTGCATATTGCCTCTTTGAATAGCAAAGACACATGGCATGAAGCCATTTATTACTACGGGGGCCTTGGAACTGCATATGGCACCAAACCACATGATGGTGCATAATGCACCATCATGGGGGTCCCGCGTTCCCATTGCACATTGTCTGTAGACTGTGCATAGGTGGTTCTGCCGCAGTGCGAGCAACGCGAAAGTGCTGGAGCGCCTTAAACTTTGACTGTGGGGATTCCCCATTGTCGCCATCAGCAGGGCAATCACATCACTACAGTTAGGAGATGGTGACTGTGCATGCCAAAGGAATCACCAACCCCTCCTGTCATATTTGGGGCACATAATGCACCCTCACGTGTGTTGCTCAGGAGGAGGCCATACACTTATTTTTTGCCACCATTCAAGCTTGTTGAGCTCATTTGGCTGCATTTTCACTTAGCTGGAGATGTTGTTGGTATCCATTGTCTTTTGACGACAGCAGGCGAATGGGATTCATGTGCTGTGCAGGAAGACAAGTCGCGTGTGGAGATCTTCAAGGAGTATGCCCGGAAGAAGAAGGAACCAGTGTGGACCCAGTTTCTAACCCTGCTCAACCGCCCTGACGGCTTCATTATTAACATGGTATGGAGCAAACATATCTTTAATTTCAAATCAGTAGTACAGTCGAACCTCGTTATAGCAAACACTGATATAGTGAATTATCGGATATAGCGAACTAAATACAAAGTTTGTTTCATCACGCTTCATTTCAATGACACCTATTCCAAAACCAAAACTTCGAGAGCTGTGCGATATCGGCTATAACGAAGAAATATTTGGCTCCTGCGAGGCTAGAAACTCAACAGCTAACATAGTAAAAGCAAAATAAAAAAAAGTGGAACAACCATTTTTTAGTAGCGTGAAAAACTGCAGAAGTAGAAAAGGCCTTTTATTGTGTGGACACTGACACACTATGAAAAACTTCATTCCGCTCAGACTGTGATGAGCCACCAGGCAAAGGCCACAGCCTCCTTCAAGTAAATAAGAATGCAGGCCTGTTTTGCCAAACAAACTTTGTTCTGTTGGAATTTCACGATCTCAAGTTTTGGTCTGTTTATTTTGAAATGCCACAAGGAGACAGATAAGGATTACCGTATTTTCCGGTCTATAAGTCGCACCTTTGTATAAGTCGCACCCCTCTCAAAACGACAGTTTTTCTGAAAAAAAAAAAAAAAAAAAAAAACGTATATAAGTTGCATTGGTGTATAAGATGTACCGGTGTACACAATGCATTTTTTAATCAGGTAAACTCGTAGAGGAGTTAGAAAGTGCAGCGAAGGTACATGGTTGCAGCAGCCGCTGCCTCTCAACGCATCCCCTGGTAAGCAGTACTAGACACATGCATATACCGTCCGAAGTCTAGACAGTACTAACTTCTCAAAAATGGTTTATTGATACACACAGATGGCATGTACTTACGGACGGCATTTAGGCAAAACCATCGAAGCCTTCTTCCTCCGACTCGCTAGTAATAATTCAGCAACTTCAATTGGGAGTTCCGCCGGCGCATCGCTGTCGTCCTCAGACTCACTGGTGTCTTCTTCGCCAACATCGTCACCACTCGCGGACGGGATCAGTCTGGCCTTTATAAACCCAGCTACAACTGTTTTTGTGGAAATGGAGTCTCCAGAGTCGGAGTCCCATTGAGCCACCTCTCCAAACGTCGCGCGCGTCATGCGTCCTGTCTTCGTAAATCAGCACAATAAAGGTGTCATGGCGGACGGAAGCGACGCGAACGAAAGCGGTCCGAAAATTGAAACTTATCAGCAAGCTGTCATTTTAAAAGTTAGCAGCACAGTTACCTCCTTCAGAGTAACACTCTGTAATATTTATAAGCTGCATTTTGTTTTTGCAACTCAATTTGATGTTACTTTGAATTTATTCTGAACTGTAGTTACTGCACGTGGCAGAAGGTGGCGCGCGGTTGTCACAGTCCATTATCGTTATGTTTTTGACTAGAAAAAGCTGCGAATTGTTTGGTTTAACGTCCCGAAGCGACATATGGGCTTTGAGAAGCGCCGTAGCGGTGGGCTTTGGATTCATTTAAACCATAGAGCTGTCTCTTAATGTGCGCTGACATCACGCAGCACACAGGCACCTGTTTGAGCGCAAACTATGCGCGGCCGCCACGAACCGGATCTCTTCCATACATAAGTCTCACCAATGGATAAGACGCACCAACAAAAATTTCCGGAAAAAAACGCTACTTATACACCGGAAAATACGGTACCTCGTTTATAGTGGGTTTGAAGCCTAAAACAATGCTTTTTTTTTATCTAGGATTATTGCGCGAGCCAGACTGCCGATTTATTAGAGCCAATTTTTACCTCTACAGTTACAGCGAATATCGGATATAACGAACTAGTTTACTCTCCCAATACTACTTCATTATAACGAGGTTCGACTGCTGTACTGCAGGAAAGTTTTTGCTTCTTTTGCCAACCAATAAGAAAAAAAGCATTGTCCTGTATTCCCTCTTTCAGTGTCATATGAAATGAAGCGACGTCATAGCTGGTGTCGTGCCCAGGAACAGTTTCTCTTCCTGTTTTTTTTTTCTTGATTCATTTCATTGGAATAAGGAGTGTATGTGAATCATGTTGTTTACATCGCTATTTGTTTAGTCTAGAAAAACCTTCTTTGTTGTATTGTATCATGGATAAGCTGAGAATTCTCAGGGAGTTTGGCAAGTATAAAAAAAAATCAGAGGTGTGTAAGCTGCCTGCAGGGGTGCCACTGAAAGCCCTCTGACGGCACGTTTTGAGAGCAGCTGTGTATCGCCAGAGTCCCTTAATACTGTTCTGGTCACGAAACTTCTCCGTCACTCTATGGGAGAGCTTGATATGGTGCCAAGAACGGCCGCTACGCGGCGCAAGCTGTCTTAGGGGGGCCATCGCCCCGCTGCGCCCGGCGGAACGCACTGGCAGCGGCGGCAGCCCGAAGGCGTTCTGTGGAGGCTGCTCGGGGTATTCCTTCCACCAAAGTTTGTGCATCAGCGTCACGCGCACTTCATGTGCCAGTGCACCGCCTTCAAGGTTGACGGCATGAAAATTCGAATGCACAATGCCTAAGACGTGCTGTGTGACGGGCTGCAGCTCTGGATACCGAAGCAACAAGGAAAAGGCGTCGCTTTTTTTTCCCCCATGCAGCGCCGAACTTCGAGAGAAATGGAACAGAGCTATACCGCGGTTGGAAGCTGGCGGTTTCAACTTCGAAAGCAAGAACGTTCGGGTTTGCGAAAAGCATTTTGATGCTTGCGACGTTGTAAGAGCCGACGAGCACATCGTGAACGGGGTGGTCGTGTCGCTTCAGCGAGGGAGACCGAGGCTTCGGACGGATGCCGTTCCAAGGATTTTTTACGGGCTCCAGGCCTACCTGACAAAGCCTAAACCACGTTCCCGGCCAGCGAAAAGGCGGCGCGAATTGTCTAAGGGGCGTATCATTAGCACCAAATTTAAGATTTATTGCATGCTTTAAATCATAACCGCCCCACCCCCCAGCATCCAAAAAATTAAAAAAAAATATATATTATGTGGTGCCTCGGTAGTGGCAAAGGCGGCCGAGAAGCCAGCACTGGCATCAAAAGGAACTTCCAGATTAGGCTGTTGTACTTCCCTTCCCGAGGAAATCACGGGCTGTCGGCCAGTAATTTATAATGCTATAAACAGTAAACACAAGGAAACGTCAAGCGGCGGGTGTCCCGTGTAAATTGCGTAGAAAAAAGGGTTGAATCAAATGTTAGGCACGTGAAACTCGTTTTTAGAGCGGTCGCGAAAGCGCTCGGCTGCTATAACGGCGCCTTCGAAAGTCACCGCGTCAAGAAAGCGATCAGCGCTCACAAACGTGCGTCCAAAACAACTGTGCATTTGGGTGTAAACTCAATTGAAAGATCTGGAATAAAACTTCTGGCTGGACCATTCACTTCATTTGAATACTTGGGTAGCAGCGCGCGAGAGGCAAGCCGGATATAAACCAAAGTGATTGCTCCTGTACTACCCAGTCGTGTCTCATTCCGTTCACCCTCCTCCCCCTTTTGCAGCACTACCAGAATAGAAAGCTCACCTACCGCATCAAAATAATCGCCCTTTGGCCAGGCGCAAATATAAACACGATGTTGAGCAGATCTAGCAGTAGTTGGTCGCATCGGTAGCATGGTGCGTGAGCATCATCTTTCAACACTTGCGAACTATGACGTACCGCTTCGAAGCATCGTAAGTAGGCATATAATTGGGCTATGAGGTAAATATTAACACAATGCGTTGTCGCGTGGTGTGAGAACACTTTAAATGCGCTGCTGTTTATTAGGTAGGCCCGCACTCCCAAGCAAACTACGCGTGCGTTCCAAAGTAAACAGGTTTCATTCGTCGTCGACACTGGATCCCGTTTCGACTTATTTATCTGGTGGCATTGATGCGTTCAGAGACGTTTAAGAAAAGGTAACAGGAAGAACAGCACGCACATAATCGCGTCGAAGCGTCGGCAGTAGTGCACATACAAGCCCAGCACTGGCGGCGGCTTGTCGCCCCCCTACGACGGGTGGCGCCCGCTAGCGAGAGATTTTGCCTCTATATCAACCTCCGGGCGGAGTTTCGTGACCAGAAAAGCATTGAAGGACTCTGGTATCGCTCTGGCTGGTATCCCATTGTTGCTGTTTCGTAGTAGTTGTGCGGCAACAGTGCAGTGAGGCAGGCACGCCTTCTTCTTTGCGGTCTCCCCCACTCTCCCCCCCCCCCCCCTGGTCTGAGCAGACGAGTCGCATCATTGCCAAGATTGCCTGCTGGAGCCGTGAGCTGATGGAGGGCTCGGACCTGCAGCACTACCTCACCTGGCTCAAGGACCAGCTGCGCATGCCGGTGGGTGCTCGTGATGGTGGACTCCTCTGCCTCCTAACTACTTTCGGTGTTAGCTAATAAATGTGCAAGTGGGTAACTATGGCATTTTAACAAACCCTGAATTGAGCGCCAGTTGAACAGTGTATTTGTTGGGCACAAGGTCCTTATTAATATTTCGATGCAATGTAGCCATGAGGTTAGTCAAGAGCCAGGCACAGTGGAAATCCGAATTTACAGCGAGCTTTAAATGCAGAAGGGAAAGAAATGTCAGATGTCTTGACACCGAAGGTGGGTGGTTTTATTTTAAATTAATGCAGACTTTTGCCTCAACGGTGCTCCTGCCATCTCTTTTTCCTCCCCCCAGAACAATGACTACATTCAGTCGGTGGCAAGGTGTCTGCAGATGATGCTGCGAATCAACGAGTACAAGCTGGCTTTTGTCGCCATTGATGGCATATCAACGTGAGTACCAGTGCAGTCGGGGGTTTTCTTCTGGGGCTTGCACCTGTGTGCCTGTTGCACGCATGTGGGTGCATACATGCACATTTAGTTTTGAGCTCACATGCCTGTCCCGGAGAAGCACAGGGTTATGCATTCGACTAAAAAATCTGTTGACTGTCATCAATAAAATATTCTCAACGAGTGCTGTCCCCAGTTTAAGAGGCATGGTAGCATTGTGGCACTGTCCTCCCTGCTTCCAGTGGCTGAGTTCTGTGTGGTGCCTTTTTCCCCGCAGCATCGTGACAGTGCTGGCCGGCCGAGTGAACTTCCAGATCCAGTACCAGCTGACCTTCTGCCTGTGGGTCCTCACCTTCAACGTGGACCTGGCCAGGCGCATCAACAAGTAACCACCCTACACTTTTCCATTTCGTTCTAGAAATCTGCGTGCTCAGCAGTGATGGCCACCGGTCTGTTACACTGAATATTGGCTTAAAACTTCATTTGGCAAGTTGTTACCAGCAGGCTCACGCAGCAAAGTGGCATGAGGTATTGTGGGTGGTGGTTGTACATCTTAAAGGCCGCTCTTGTGCTTGAAAGTAGCTCAGCTGTGGTGCGCTGCACAGCATGGAGAGTGTATTTGAGAAAGCAAAGTATACATAGAAAATCTTCTGGAACCGTCGTGCTACGCGAGGCATGTCGGCAAGGCCTTCGTTCTGCAGGAAGAAAGCAATGAGGGGGAGCGAATTACGAAGAGTCCGCTACGTTCTGAACAGTGTTTTGCATACTCTGACCATTTTGGCTGCTCTTCTTGCCTTGAACTGTGCTTGAGTGTGGCAGGCTGATTTGATGTCATTATTGATTGCTAACGTTGTAAGTGGATTGTTAGCGACTAATTGCAGTAGCAACCATTTATTTCATTCCCCAGTCAGTCGTGACATTAATACAAAAAACAATGCACTTTTGTCAGTTTTGGTTCAGCATCTAAAACTGACAGTGAAGGTTTCAGTGACAGAAATTACCTATGGTACTTTTGTACTTGGTGATCTTCTCATTCTCATTTGTTGTTTTGTTAAGCAGAGTATGCACTTTATGTATTGCTTACTTTTGGCACTCGATGTTGCGCAATATAAATCTCATTGTTCTGTTACTGATGGTGTTTTTGTTCGCAGGTACAATGTCATACCCATCCTAGCTGACATTCTCAGCGAGTCTGGAAAGGAGAAGGTGGCACGCATCATCCTGGCAACGTTCAGGGTTTGTTCTCTTGTTTTACATCTCTTAGACCTTGTGCTGACCCAATACACAAAATTTGAAGAAACTAATGAGCCTTGAACACTTCACTAAGTCGACATAAATAGCACTTGCATGTTTCTGGTGGAGGCAAAATATCATATTTATTCAATTATAAGCGAGGGTACAGTTTGAAGAGCTAAAAAAGAAAAAAACTATATTCCTACCAATATAAGGCTAAGAAATGAAGGAAGAAGGCATCTAGATTTCTTACCTTCCAGCAAAGCAGTCACCAAGTATTCATGAACTACTGCGCACAAAGATATTTGTTTGGAGTGAGATGACAGACAAACTTAGAAACTGTCGTCCTCAGAGGAGGTGGTATCCGAATCTTCCTTATCACTTGCACACTCGAAGAGGTCAGCGTCCTTGGTACTGTCAAGAGCATTGTAAATGCAGCACTTGCAGATTTTTGTCGCCACCATGGCTTCGGTGGTCGCTGCCCAAGCGTCAACCACCCACTGGGTGAGCATAGATCGGGGGCGCTCGCTTTAGGCGTCCCGATGCCGTCGGGGCCAGTGTCAGACAACATCCATTCATTGTACAGCCATCTGATGTGTGCCTTAAAGGGCTTGCTTAGGCAAATGTTGAGTGGCTGTAGTTGGCTTGTCATGTGCCCCGGGATGGCGACCAGCTTCTTCTCTTCACACCTTCCATGACTTGCCCAGAAAAGGCGTCGAGGGCAGGCATTAACCTTCAAGCAAGCGGTGCCCCTGGTCTTCGGTGCAACACCGACTTTACCCAGTCGAGAAAAAGCTCTTCCGTCATCCACCCCTTCTTCTGGCGTCGAATGTGGGCGTTCTGTGGGAACACCTTGTTCTTTGGCACAGTCTTTCTCTTCAGGACAATGAAGGGGGGCAGCTTCATCCCATCGGCAGTGCAGGCTAACATCATGGTTATCCTTGCTTTCTCATTGCATGTGGTGTGCAAGCTCACTTACCATCACCTTTTTGGTCAATGGTCTGAGCTGATGGCATGTAAAAAGAATCAGACTTTTGTCGGCGTTTCCATGGAAAATGTGCCGGAGTAGAGTACAAAGTCATGGACATATCTTTGAAAAGAAATTAGTTTTTCTTCATAGTCTCTGGGCAACTTCTGCATCCCAGAGGTCCGCCTTCACAAGAAAAACCTGGCCCTCTTCAAGCGCTTCTGCACCCAGCCCCTGCTAGCTTTGACCTTGAGAGTGGAGTGGGGACGCCACGCTCCATCGCGATTTTGCGCACCTTCATCGGCACGATTGCCGACAGTAACGGCTAAACCGCCGCCTCTTCTCTCTCTGACAGTCCGTGACCACTTCTTTCATTTCGGGAAAACACTCCCTGTTGTGGGCCACGGAAAGCCTTTCTGGTCGCTGCGCAGGCTAAGAGCGATGTCTTCTGTTTGTGCCAACAACACTCCAGCACTCCAACAAAAAAAAGGCAAAATGGTGTCCCGACGCGGCTGCTACTTGCGTGAAACGGCTGCTTATGGCTCAGCTCATTGACATGGTTGAAGGTGCCTGCTGCCATTGCGCCTGCTGTATCGCGAGCTATTCAATACAGTTGCAGCTGCTGAAACTCGGTGATTACTATCTGCAACCTGCGTTTGTGGAAAATTTTATAAGTTGTATTCTGAAATCTCTTTGTTCCGTTTCCAACAGTGTTGTCTTGCTCTTTTGGAAGCTTGGAAATAATTGTAAGGCAGAAACCAGAACTCTCACTCCAAAATCACCTAATTGCTATACTGAGCTTTGAATACAAGGTGGGGTATAACTTTGACTACGAATTTTGGAAAAAAAAACCTCACCTTTACAGCCAAGTATTGGTCGGAATGCTTCATGTCGTGCACAATAAACCTAGGCAGGACCCAGCAGTTCTCGCCCAAGACGCCGAGCGCATGCGTCACGCTAACCGGGCATGCAGTATAGAGCTCAGTATTGGTGTAGAGAGAAAAAAAAAAACACAAAACAAACATTGAAACCGCATGATGAATGATAAGGTGACGGTGAACAATGGGACCCCCCCCCCCCCCTTCGCCCCCCTTCCATGTGTTCTGGTGAGGATTAGGTTTGCAGCTGCTTTCAAAAGAGGAGAGGGGTTGATGTCATTCGAGTGCTAGCGCATGTGTGAGGCTAGGCAGGACCCAGCATTTCTCGCCAAAGACCCAGCATCAGGACCCAGCATTTGCAACGGTTTACAACGGTGGTTTACAACGGTGGTTTACAACGGTTTACAATAGTGGTTTACAACGGCTGCGCTGGACATCCACTTTCGCAGGGCGGGATGGCGTCCGTTTATTTTTTAAATAAATATGGTACTAAGATGCCTGCATGGTGAAATTGGTTCACGTTTATGCTCCTGAGGCGGTATACGTTTATCCTTAGCCCCATGCAGTGGTGCACATCATAGTCCAAGTACAGCTTCGGCACTCGACACTACAATTTTGAAGGTAAAATTTTGGTAAAGCACCTGGTAGTTGCACCAGATCCTGTGAATTAAGTGCCTTTCATTCAGTGAGTTCAAATGTGGAAGGAGCTAAATACAAGAACGTGCTCGCAATCCCATTGTAATGTCATCTGCTCAGTTCTCGACTGAGGAATGCTGGTGGCTTTTTTCTTTTTTCAATGAAGTGTAGCTAGAGTAGGCTCAAGTTAAGCACATGTCACTCAATGGCTGTGTCATATATCAATGTGAAAGTAGACATTGCTGCCATACTAGCCAGAGCATGTGTGGGGTCACACCACCATCTTTTTCTTGTGCAGAACCTGATCGAGAAACCCGAGGAAAGCGAGATCCGGCGAGACAATGCGATTGCCATGGTGCAGTGCAAGGTGTCGAAGCAGCTGGAGATACTGCAGGGCAAGAAGTTTACAGACCCGGACATTGTCGAGGACATTGAGTTCCTCGAGGAGAAGCTCAACGCCAGCGTCCAGGACATGAGGTGAAGAGGATTGCTCGTCGTTTCCTGTGCACGGCAAATTGTGGCTCTATCTGGGTGTACTAGTTCATGCAGTGACCTAGCTCGACTCTCAAGCCTAGGCCACAGTGCTAGCTCTGCTGGCCTGTGCCTTGCAGCAACCGACTGGCATCGCGGTAGAGAGCAACCAGCAACACACGCGATACAAGAAATTGGGGACAACATTTATCAGACACCCAATAAGGCTGGCTGGGTGGTCTGAGGGCTTGCTAAGCAAAAGGAACTGTTCCGATTGAAAATTGCACGCTGGTGGGAACGCAAGTCTGCTTTGGTTGCTGTCTGGATCCTAAAAGAAAGCCTGTCCTGTTAGCACAATTGGACCAGCTGTTTCCGGATCTTTGGTCAGACCATTCACCTGGGAGGAGCTAAGCAGTGCTGGTGCCGTAGCACACTTTGCCCACAATGGAAGACAAGCTGGTGCTTAGGAGAGAGCGAGAGACCTTCCTTCTATTGCCTATGCCG
Organism: Haemaphysalis longicornis; assembly: GCF_048455015.1. Lineage (NCBI taxonomy): Eukaryota > Metazoa > Arthropoda > Arachnida > Ixodida > Ixodidae > Haemaphysalis > Haemaphysalis longicornis. Next base: position 182,507,888 of record NW_027526295.1, read on the forward strand.
CACCTTGGGGAAGGGGGGATATTATAGGACCGCGTGATTCTCATTCCAGGGACGATGTGATGTTGTTATGCCACACTAGGTACATTGTGATTGTTTTATACAGCATTGCACTTATCACATAACTAGCTTCGCTTGTATTGAGACAACTGCCAGTGAAGTGAAGAACTGATTTTGTGTCTAATTATGTTTTTATCAAGTCCCCAATGGCACGGTGCATGAGTTTATATACTCCAGCTTCGCAGCCTAAACGATTGTAGCATGTCTGTGAAGAGTGCAGCTGGAGGTGCATCGTATCATCTGGAGGAAGGAGGCAACGAAGCAGTTCCTCAAATGAAGTGCTCCTTCTCAATCCACATTTATTTTACTTCTATGTTGCCGTGAATGTCTTGTGTGACGCAGCCTCTTCCTTCATTTCTGTGCACCTCTTGCAGCTCCTTTGACGAGTACGCCACAGAGATCAAGTCTGGCCGCCTCGAGTGGGGGCCCGTGCACAGCTCGGAGAAGTTCTGGCGGGAGAATGCGGACAAGCTCAACGAGAAGAACTATGAGCTGCTCAAGTGAGTATCACGGCATTCACAACCTGCTCTCGTGTGGAGTTCTTTGCTGTAGTCATTTTGCGTTGCGTGTTGCACTGAGTAGGATAGCCGTCTTCAAGTCCCATTTATGAGTGTTTTGACAAGAATTTTAGTGGGTGCATAACATTTGTGGGAGGGGTGGGACTTGAAGTCTTACGAAATTGCTGTCTGTTCTGCGAGCAAGGGTAAGGAAGTTGTTTAGCCATAACAGTGGTGTTTGTGCTGCTCGCAGATTGGGCTGAAGCTTTAGCTCTCACATTGCTGCATGCCATGAAATGAGCACCTGTACCTCGCAGCCAACAAGCTAGGAAAGTGTAAAATTCGATAGTGACAACAAAACAACAGCAGCAAAAACGAATTTCACCCCACGTACAAGATGAAGTGCCTTTGTGATATCAGTTGATTTTTCAGTCGTTCAAAAGTGACCATAGGTTGTGCATGAGGGTCTTTTCCCTTGTATGCGTGTTTGGCGTTCGTTCGTAAGGCTGAGATTGATTGGAGTGTCTGGTTTCGTCTCTTCCACAAACAGGATCCTGGTGCATCTTTTGGAGTCCAGCAGGGACCCCCTTGTGCTAAGCGTGGCTGCCCACGACGTTGGGGAGTATGTCCGGTACTACCCACGTGGAAAACAGTTGAGTCTGCCTCACCCTCTCCCTCTTTGTCTTGAAGGATTTGCTTCAAGGCAAAGCAAGTGCTCCAAACAGTGTTGAAATCATTGCTGGTTTATGTCGAGACAGTATTTTTCATTTGTTTTAAATGTAGGCCCAAGCTGTAGAGTTTGGTTTTGTCGATAAATTTCGTAGGATTTGGAACAAAATTGGCACAGCAGTGTAGAAGAATCAGGACTTTTCTTTTCTATGTTGTATCATGGAATTTTAGGGCATCATGATCTATGTAGGTAGGAGACTAGACATTAGTGCAGCATGTGGCTTGTTTGTAGCAGACTCAGCTGAGTCAGCTTTCCTTCCTTTAGGTTATTTTATTTGGAACACCTTAATTATTCAAAACTTTTAAGGTGCAATGATGTGGGGCAAACTGGCTGTACAGCAAAAGCTTATTTTGAGGAGGTCAGTGTGATTGCCTGCTCACATGGTTAGCACAAGTGTACTCAGCCACTCTGTATACAAGTTATTACTTCCGACTTTAAATGATAACAAGGTAAGGACGTCTGCAAACCTACTTTACAGCATGGCATCAGAAATGATCGCCGCCAGAATAGCGGCAGCTTCAAAAGTGAAGGCATTCCTGCAGCAGTGGCATTGTTTGCACCTGCTGTCATTGTAGTGATGGTGGCTGTAGGTGGTATTCATTGAAAAGGTTAGCTGTCAATTTCTTCGCTTGGCAACACTGGAAACGGCTACGGACATGGCACCACAGACATGGCGCGGCTTGTGCCACTGCGCCGGCACGCCGAAGCAAAAAAAAAAAAAAAAAAAACACCAGCGTGCATCGTCTCCTCCGTTTCAACCGATTCTCAACGATGGTGTCAACAGAGATGATGTTAATCGCACTGACATTGGACTCGTGGCATTACTTTGCATTCAGTGGGGTAGAGCTTGGAACATCCAACACAAATCATGTGCTAAGTATGGACAAGTACCGCTATCCCCGCGAAGCCCGATGTAATCAGGGACGTACTCACATGGTTGCCTGCATGCATGCCTCGCCAGTGAATACAAGCTATAGACTGTGGGCACTTGAGTGGCATGTGCCTACAGTTCATTTCAAGTTGCTTACAAGCGTAAAGGTGTGATGCACTACAGCACTGCATAGATGGAGATAAAAAATTCAGGCAGAGTTGCAGCCTTGTTTTTAACAGTTGGGCTGGATAAGTGATGTTTAGGCACGTAAAAAGGCGAGGGACACTTTCAGTAACGGTGCAGTGCTTTACTTGCGTGGTTGCGTGCAGGGTGATTGAGAAGCTGGGAGGCAAGCACCTGGTGATGCAGCTGCTGAGCCACGAAGATCCCAATGTGCGCTACGAGGCCCTGCTCTGTGTACAGAAGCTCATGGTGCACAACTGGTAAGGATCATTGGCTGTAGCGCTCGTTGAATCACTGAACTTGGAGTACGCAGATTGGGTGAGCCGGTTCTCAATCATCGGTGATTTCAGCTTGGATGTGAAGTGAAGGACTGTTAAACTGAATAACCCGAAAGCACTCGTATACACATAAAAACATCGCATAATGCCCAACATTTTCATGCGAGCTGCCAGGCAACAGCCACCTCGGGTTTTTAAGTGCAGAGCACTTGAGGGGCTTGCCTTGTCGTCGTAGCTCGCTGTAGCGCTCGATGTTAAGCAACTGCCGCGTTGGGTGGTGCAGTGAGATTACGGACCCAAATAGACCCCGGCGTACCATAGTAGGGTGTCCTGGAGAGGCGTCGAAAACCAGGCGGTTTAAATAGCCATAAGCGTTCAAAACTTGTGAACCGCTGGCGCTTGTCATACATCTCCCCGTTGTGTAGCACAAAGAAAACTGCGGGTACATTTGAGGCAAAGTAATTAACCGGCAGTGCCCACGTTCATTTTGTGAGGAAAGCTCGTTGGGTTGGTTTTTACAATAGTAAGCAAAAAAAAGTGGCAGTGCTACACCGACACATGCAGGAGGAAAAGGAAGCACGAAAAAAACAGAACTCCCGCTGGCGCAGTTTCAGGCAGGGGGCGCACGAGCACTGCGAAGGCGGGAAATTTTAATTGCGTTGGGTGGTAGCAGTGATCAGATAACGGCGCTACAGCCAATTTGGCGGATCACAGCTCTGCACTTCCAACAGCTTTCCCGTTTAGTGGAACGGCTTTAATTTATGGATTTTAGCCTGCAATTCACCATTGGGTGTATCTGGCGGCGGTACAAGACTCGAAGCGGCAAGAGATTTCCCCCACGTGACTCTGCCCACTCCGAGAATGTCAAAAGAGTAACTGCTTTCATGGCTTTGTACTCGTCACTTTAGGAGTCTTGCCTGCATGTAATGACAAATACCTTCAACCAACAGATGTCATGGGAAGCACATTAGTGGCAGTGTGTGAAAGCTTGCTATGGTGTGTTGAAGGAACAAATGCGAGGCACAAAGCATGGAACTTGTGGCCATGACTTCGTGCAAAATCTGTAGAACGTTCTGGGCAGGCAAGGTGTTCACATAGCACGCAGTGCATCTAGCAAAACATACGAAATTTAAGTCAACCTGATCACAGACACTCTTATTGCCGTCCAAGCAACTGCAAAGCAACTGAGAGATTAGCAATATGCGGTATGGAGGAAGCGATTTTCATAGTGCTTGAGAACAGAACGTGGGTCCTGCATTAGCTGGTCAGACTTATTCTCTGGCGGGAAAACGTGGTGCTGTTGCCGACTTAGCTTTCTTGCCTCAGTTTCTGCTTCCTCATGCCCCCCCATCTTGGCATTTTATTTTTGCGAAATTAGTGATGCCACAGTTTGCAAATGTCCTTGCTTGGATGGAAGTGGCAGTCTGCATACAGCAAATTTTATTAAGTTAGGGAGTGAAGATGCTCGACACTTCGTTTAAATCTTTCTTGAGACGCAGAACAGCGACCCTTAACACATCGCGAAAATTCTGCCTCTCAATGATGCGGGAAAGTGGTCACCCTTACGCAGAGTCCAGAGTGCATTTGCAGTTGTAAAAGTTAGGTGCAACTACTCTATTAAACCAGCATACTGCCAGGTTATGTGCCATGAACCTTTTAAAGATAAGAACACAGGCACAAAATGTGTCATTTTTTGCATGCATGTGTTCGAAGCCAAATTCTTTGCTTCTGAGAGATGGAAAGCTTAAAGGGGCACTGACACAAAAATTTAGCATCTTGTTTTTTTCGTTGCGATAAGTAGTTAGTGACCTACTTATAACCTGTAGAAACCTCATTTGCTTCAGCGTGCGACGGTTGTTTAATTAGAGGCATTTTCAATGCGGCCAGTCACAGTTTCGGTTTCAGCGAGTGCCACGAAACGATGGATTTTGTGGATTTTGTGTGAACAAAGCTGACCACGTGACCGTCGGAGGGATATCACAGAGCAGAGCCGCCGTAGCACTGTCGAATCCGCATCGACGACAGTTTCTGCGAATGCCCCCACGTACTGATCTCGTGAGGCGCTTAATTAAAAAGCGACCGTGGATGTGACGCAGGCGCTGCGAGTGCAAATGCTACCGCGGCTAAAGACGACGCGCGACGCTCGAGACGGTGGGTGGCAAGACGCGCGCTGGGAGCAGCCGGCCGGTCTGCCTACAGGTCCGCCTACAGATGTGTTCGGCTCAGCACTGCGGCGGATATTCGAGTGCCGCTCTCGTAAGCGGTGCAGATGACAATTTTTAATGCAACCCGCCATCGCATTATTAACTCCTTTCTCATGTAAGCCACTATGGTCGGGACTTGGGGACAATTTCGTGCAGCGGTAACAAGCTATCACTCGAGCTACCTGCGCCGGCCTGGGCCACTTCGCGGCCGTGGCCGCCGCCTGCACAGCGACCGTGCGGCTAGCTCAGTGAGCTTTTCGTGCCTCCGGCGCGTTTTCGCATCCAATGGTAATAAACAGTAATAGAAACAGTGCCTGGAATCGCTGTAGAACTTTGGTCGCGGCCAGCTGCCCGATGAGCTTACGAAATCACGGCGCCTCCGCCGCTAACGATCGGGTCGTTCGTTCTCGAGAGCAGAAGCTCTGCCCTCCGGCCCTCCGATTGGAGCGGCGAGCCGGGCGAGCCCGCGTAAAACGCCGGTAGTGTGGAAGCGGCAAACACAAACTCGTGACGTGTTTGGATGTTGTTTATTTACAATTGCGCGTGGTCCTCTGCTGGCTGCTCGGTTGCGTTTCGCACACTTCAAAATTGATTTTAAATATGTTCTAGGCTGTATTCGCCGCTGATATTTTGCAGATGATGTATATGTGTTCCCACCAATCTATCTCCGACGTTATCTCGCCTTCAAAATTTTGTGTCAGTGCCCCTTTAAATGTATGTGGTTATTTTCAGGGAATACCTTGGAAAGCAACTGGAGAAGGAAACCAGCACCACAAGGCCAGCACAGGGAGCATCCAGGACATAACTTGCGCACGCACGATTGCGCTGTTAGGCTCCAGGAGGACTTGTGTAATATATAAGCCGAAGTGTATTTATTGATTTAAAGGGGTACCATGCCATCAGTCTGCACTTCTTGTTAATGTTTTGTCGCGATAATGTTATCGTGTTGCAATATCGTGACAAAAGTCGTTGCCAGATTGTACTTGATACGAACATTCCAAACAAGACTGCCGTAGCCCTAAATGCAATTACTTACTAGGAATAGCCGTTTCCTTCATTCCATCTAGTCTGTTTCAAACTGTCAGGGCACGAGGGCCTTTTTTCGTTCTAAAACGGGTGCATTACTTTTGAAATGCAAACAGCGGTTCGCAAAGTGTGCCGCTGCAGGTAATGTTGAGTGAGTAATGCTGCGCAGAATAGATTGTGCTTGGTGTTTAGGAGTCTAGCTGAAGAAGCGAATGTGTGGCAATAAAGATATCTGTGACCACATGTTTGCGTCTTTATTTCTCTATCCACTTAACAGTAAGTACACGGTTTAAATAAACTCTCAAACAAACAAAAGAACTTTTCAGACGAAAGAAAATCACTTGGGCATGGTAACACGAACGTCCTCGTCAGTCTCGACACCGGTTTCTTCCAGTAAGGCCTTCTTACCCTTTGGATAGCCTTCAAGAATGGCGTCGATCACGTCGTTTGCAAGGCGCTTTCTTTTGCGCCATTCCTTTACGAACTTCTCGTTGTCCTTGTAGATGCGGTCTTTTTCTTCAGGCTCGACGAAGGTGGTGTTCGAAGTAAGTTTCTCAAGTCTTGCCTTGAGCCGATCCCGTTCTTCGGAAACAGTTGCAATCTTTTCGACAAGCTGCTCTGTCGTCAAGCTGTGGCTCAAAGCACTCAGCTGTGACTCGCGGGCTTGCAGCTGTCGCGTGACTTCTTGCAGTTTTGCGTTTAGGTCGCCGATTTCTTGGTCCATTGCTGACAGTTCGGCTTCGGCAACGTCAGGGAATTCATCTTGGTTCGCAAAATATATTTTCTGCTTTCCGTAAGTTTTCTCCTTGATCTTGCCATCTAGCGCTAGTTGGTCGAGAGCCCGCACTACAGCCGTCTTGCCGTGTTCCTTGTGAAGGTTGTTGAAGATGTCGTTGGAGCTGTAGGGTCGGTTCTGGGCTTTCACGTAGTCGAGGATTGCCTTTTCGGCCACCGCTTCTTTCGATTTACTCATTGTGTACTGCGCGGAACGTGTCAACCGTCTGCAAAGAACTATCGGACTACCTCGGCTCGGCCCGTCCGGAGAGTAGTTCAAACAGAGCCCGCAGCAAACCAGCTTACTTGAAATGGTGCACGCATTTCTCGTGGTTTCTTGGCGGCGAAGAAAAGTTCTCAGCCGTATTTCCCACTTCTGCTCCGCCTACGTTCGTTAAACTCCGGTGTCCACAGCAGAAAATGGAAACTCGAAAGGCGGGAAGTCGTGCGCCTGAAAGTTTTCGCGAAGCAGACTGTGGAACAATTTTCCGCCTGTCCAACAGATGGCGACACCATACAGCTTCCGAAGCGCCGGCGCTGTTAGAAAAGCGCTGAATTTTCGAACGTTTGTACTTTGAGATTCGCAGAGAACATTAGCAAAACGCTTGTAAAAATATTTTACGAGTTACTGGGGACATTTTCGGAGCAGTCGAACGCTTTGCCGGGTCAGCGGTCGTCATTACCTGGCCTGCTGACGTTACATACCTTGAGGGAGGGCAGAAACGCGCTCGCGAGTTTCCCCCCCCTCTCTTACCTGTTGGCTGCTGGCCTGCAGGATTTCCACGGCAGGTGTTGTGAGGTCCAGTTTGTGTTAGATGGGTGTGTCAGTGCCCGAGACTGTGAGAGCCTCAACATGAGTTCATGTGTTCTACAAGCGTCGCTCTAGCGCCTGTACAGCGAAGCACATTTGATGGGATTACCTTGCAGCCGCTTATTGGAACTCCGGATAGCACTGCACCATCGGTAAGTGATGGACAATGGCCCAAACAGGAATGTTTGCCGGCTCTAGGCTTAATTGACAGTTAACTCTGCGAGATCGTCCCGTCGCACTGTGCCGTCGCTGAGGCGGACTCGCGTACGATCATATTGCGTTGGTTACGCATTGTATCTGCGTTGTCTGTAGTAAAGTGCGGCGATTTTGTTGGAGGGGGGAGGACACGGAAAACGAAACGCGTCGCGGCAGTTTCTGCAAAGCGGCGCTAATTTGAAATGGGGCCGGAGCGGGGCCATGGCGTGTGCCGTGAACGCACTGTCAGGTTGTGTTGTTGTAGCAGGACAGAGCGCGTGATCGGTACTGCGTGCCACGAGGACAGTACATAGCATCGCATTCCCGGCATTTTGGCCTGCTTTCCTGTGCCACTGGTGGGCGGGGAAAGGTCAACCCAACATGCATATTCGGTGATCGGGCAGTTTCATATTGTTTTCGTTTCATCGGGGAATCAAGTTATTGGGCTTCGAAACCTATTTGACTTGAAGTCCCATAAGTGTCAGCGGTTCCGTCCTTCTTCTGTCATGCAATCCGTACGTTGCTGCATGGTTCCGTGCAGCGCGGTCAAAGCGTTGTCGTCTAGTTGGTGCTATTTGATTTTAGGGCGGTCGTGTAAACTTCGTTAAACTTGCTTCCAGTCCACACACTCTAGATATACATCGCCGGACCGGGTGCTACCTCACGACTGCCTCCATCACTCAAGGCGAGAGCAGTCTGTCTGGATTTTTTACCCAACTGGTCAAACAGCTACCGCTCACTGACTGGCTAGGGTCACCAGTAATCGTTTACTACTCATAATTACATATGATCTACGCAATCACCATCACAAGCCTACTCCAGCGGGGGGCTACGGTCGACGTAACGATCTGCGCAATCACCGTTACAAGCGTACTATAATTTTTATTATTGCAGTTAGTCTGGGCGTAACGCTAGACATTTCCTTGTTTTTATTACCCCCATAGTACATTTAAGCATACCGGATGGTACCCACCGAGTATTTTTAGAGAACGCTTTGCAAGTACTTTGCGTTGTGTTTTTCAGGGCTGCTAGCAGGACAGTGCGAACGGCTGCAAGCAGGTCATGATTAAACTAGGGGGACTTCACCTTAAACGGCGTTTGCGAGCAGTCTGAGATTGTCAAGCTACAATTACCGGCAGCGAGGCGCTGCAGCTAAAGCCCCAGCGGGGTGCTGCTACCTGGCGCGTTACTTCATCGCACAACAGGTTGGTGCAAGGAACGGGTAGGACGGAAGGTCGGTTCTGCTCCCCGGTATGTGAGGCCGTTTAACTTCGCGGCCACGTCAAGCTTGCGCCGGCGGCGCCTTGAGATACCATCGCCCGCTTTTCTTCCTCTTTTGCCCTTTGTCGTCTGCAGAGGCTGCAGCGCTAGCGCTGGCCAGACGATTGTTTCCTCATCTGACTCGTCGCGTCTCGCGCACATGTGCGCCGATCGGTTGCAGCGACCTGGATGGCAGGTCGCTGCAAAAAGCGCGACCAAAAAAAGAAACGAAAACCGAAAGAGGCCGTTTTCCTTGTTTATGTGGATCTGCAGAGTAGTCGATGGAATACGAACTCTTCTCTTTTTTGCTAAGCCACACGGGATGTCCGAAGTGAGGCTTACGAAAGGGAAATTCTGATAGATAGCTAGCCTACTGAAACAAAACACAGAAAGTGGTGGCACGTACAAATATACGAGTTTAGGTGGGCCAGTTCTACGGCGTTGTTTTAAAACGAAAGCGTGCGCAGACCGACAGGCGGGCCCTTGTCTAGGGTGCATTCGCTGGCCACGTTCTCGAACCCCGTTTTGTCATCCGTTTGTGCTCTGATGTACTAGATTTGTGGAAGGACGAATACTTCTTGCTCTATAATGACACGGGCAGCCGTACGCGCTTTGTCGTTGGGAAGTTCGTTCTTTTACTTCTCACTTCGGTGTCCCCTTGTAGACGCAGCGGGCAGCTGCGGTCTTATCAAATCTTATTTGATAAGCCCAGAGAAAGCTGCAAGTGACAGGCAGTGAGTTCGCTTTGCGTCACAACTGTAACTAAACCTTGCCCTTGCAGCACGTGAGAAGCACGCAAAGACTCGATGGCGCATAGCCATCCCAGTCATCACTGTCGTCAGATCGGCGTATGTCTGTGTGCTCCATGAAACTGTATATGTGCACAGCAACGAGATATGCAGGAATCGCGGGGCTCATGTAAGACTGGATTTCTGATTGCTTCTCTGGCAGGAGCGTCTCCATGTCTGTAACGGATAATGAGACATCCTCCTCGTGCAACGTGATTCGCGGTGTTACTCAGGGTGTCGTTCTGATCCCGACGCTTTTAACCTCTCCCTTGTCAGCGTTGCGAGGTGCCGGCGTCAATCAGTTGAATGGTAAGGTACGCAGCCAATATCTGCATATGGTGCTCACGCCCAACATACATGGGCTCCGCACTATAGGCTTCAGCCAGCGATAACTGATTTCGTAGAGAGAAATTTCTCGTGACGCTTGGCCTCACAATATCACCCACAGAATGTACCGTAACGGCCGTAGGCTTAACCATACCATACCTCTGCCGTCCCAATTTTACGGTTGTCATTTTCGCCCGCCATGTTCGTAGCATGTTCGTAGCCTAAAACAGGAGGCTAAGATCATTTGTGCGCCTTTTCGGCATGATTTCCAACAGCGTTGGTGGCGAACAGGGCCGGGTTCGCTACAACCTCGCAGCCCTGCCTTCTCTCTCCAAAGGAGATTTCAATGTTCTAGGCCAGATTACTACTTTGTGTTCCTAAGACTTGCCTCTACAGTGGGAAGCATGACACAGAATGGGCGGCTTCCGGCCGCTGCTTTGCAGGCAATGGAACTGTATTTCGCACGCGACTACGCGTTGTGACGGGGCAGTGTTGGGCGTCCTCTAGATGCCTGCCTACGAGCTGCGGCAAGATCTGCCTCCACAGTATCAGGCCCCACTTTCTTCTCGTTACCACGGATGTTCCCACCATTGAATATCACTACCCTGTCTGGCTCTAAGCGGAAGGCACTCATACCGGCTCTAAAGGGGTGCTCATTAGTGCGAACTGCAGATACCATACTCACCTGTGCACTGATGTGATAGCTCCGTAACTGCTATATCGTCGGCTACTTCGCTTCGTCGCGCACTACCGTCTGCGCCCCAGCTAGCGACAAGACATCAACGACGGCTTCCGAGCCACCTGGACTGTGCGCTGCTTTTGATTGTATTGGCACCTCTAGTCAATAAATGGACTGCCTTTACTGAATCCCTGTCAGAGCTCGAGTGATTAGCATCGCTACCTAGGGAACGGGTGGCCTGAAAAATGAATTTCCTGCACACTGCGTACAGTCACTGGCAATGTCGCACCTAACTGAGCGGTATCATGATCATGGGCCCACTCTCTTTAACGCCAGTTCCAGCTACCAGAAAGGATTTGACAAGCCTCGCACCGTCGATTTTCTGCAAAACGCAGCTGTCTACCTGGGCTGGCGAAAAACAGCTGTATGCGCCTCTGCACCAACTTGGCCCCAAAAATGCACCCTTAGGATGCTACCTGGATTAATCGTGTGAGAGAAAGCCATCTTATAAATCGACTACAGGACGTTGCATGTGGCTTTCACAAGACATTTTCTCTTTAAAATCCAGCAGTCGTCTTGGCCTATTTGTTCCACGTGCGACATACGCGAAGACATTGAACCTGTCATCTGTTATGCTCATCTCGAAGTTCACGATACGTGGACAGACTCATATTATCCCTGTATATGCCGCATTGCGCAAGAGTTGAACCGATGGCAGTTTTAGGTTGTTCGTCGTGCCCAAGTCAGACTGCATGGAACACCAAAGCTACTTTGGTGTTCCTGCGGACTGCAGGTTAAGACGAAGTTTTGTGACAAACCATTGCGAGGCTGTGTGCATGTGCGACTGGAAATAACTCGCTCAACTGTAGATTCCTTATGTTCCCCGCCCTTTCAGCAGTAGCCTAGGCGTGAACCCGTGTTCACGCCTAGACTACTGCTGAAAGGGACTACTCGTTCTACATGTTGCGAATTTTGCCTGCGAATTTGCAGCTGCGGCGCCATTCGTGCGACCAAACGACCTATTTTCGTTGCTGCGACAAATTTGCAAATGTTTGGAACAGTGGAACATCTCATATGTGAGCGCCGCTTGGCATTTGTAAGTTTATAGCAGCAGTGAAAAATGGAAAAATAGACCGTTTTGCCGCACGAGCGGCGCCACAGCTGGGAATTCGCAGGAGAAATTCGCAACATGTAGAACGGGTTGGATAGGCTTGGATAGATTTGGTTGCTGACGTACACGTTGCATGAAAACATCGCAATTTACGGCGAAGAGCAACGCTTGTCTGTGTAACTTCTTTTGGCCATTCTTCCTGAATTTCGCTGTTTGCACGCAATATTGCGAAGCAAACACTCCGTTTTCATTTAAATATCTCTTTCTCTGTGTCTCCTTCCAAATGTGCATTCCTTTTAAGCGGTAATGTTTGCGCTACCAGGTACGATTCCACAAATGGAATCGTACGATTCCATTTGTGTGTCAGATTTTCGCTGTCGTCGTGAAATCACTTTACCACCACCTTCTCGCCACTCCATCCTACCAGAGTTCACTTTTGCCGCGGCTTCTCCCAGACAACGCCGATGCCAGGTTTTTGCGAAATGACACTACTCGTAACATGTAGCTGCGCATGTGGTTAGTAACGGAATAGGACCGACTGCTCCTTACTTTACTTTTTATCGTTCCAAGAATAAAAAAGGACCAGTTGGTTGGATACATTTGCGTTGTCGAAAACTTTGTTTTACTCGTTCAAGGGCAGTGGGTACAGACGCGCACGAAACGGAGAGACCGAGGGAGCTCAGGCACGGTTGCTCCGTCAGTTAAAAGCACGCAAACACACTTGACAGGTTGACGTTGACACTGTCGAGGGAAGAGTGGCATACTGTGTCTACACGACTGTTTTGTTCCCTGCGCTTGTCCACGAAAAGAGTGTATATGCAGAACGCAAAAAAAAAAAAAAAAAGAGTTAGAAAAGAACGAAGTATTTCGGTTCCCTGGCGCTCTCACTCTGGTTTGTATTTGTTCTTCTCCCGGTGCCTTCGGACCTTCTCTGACTAAGCACGTATTGGATGCAACAACCAATACCCAACCCTGTCTGCAACTAGGTAATCTTTCACCGTGTGGTCCAGCCTCCTGTGGTAGTCCGCAACTCGAAACATATCGTTTCGTAAGTCCGTTAAACCCCGTTCTGAGTCGGCCGCGAGCTGACTGATCATCCACAGTCTCTGTTTCTGCCTCCAATTTCCTCACGCTTAGTCTGGTCGATGAAGCACACCATACGCTTCAAACGCTTGCCCATCGCGGAAGCGAACCGTCCACAGCCGCGCATACTCCCGTTTCGGACTGTAAAATTCTCCAGCGCCCCTCCTGTCTACGCAGAAGGTAGATGTATACTGCCCTCCCCCCTCCTCTAAACGATCACTCTTATGTGTACCGCTGGCTGCAAGCGCTACAAATAGCCGGCGAGCCAATGTAGCGCACTCAAGAGCGCGCGTGTCCTATTAGTGTCTAATATGGAACAACTTCTTGCATTTGGCAATAATGCAGCACTCCCTTCCGCCTCCTGTGAGTGCTCGGTGCGAGTGAGACCGTTTCGAGAACGTTTGTGTCCAAGTTACTCGGGGATATATTGTGTCCGCGTGCTTGAAGGCGTGTGGGTAAATCGTATACACGCAATACCGCATGACTGCCGGTGAGCTGCTGCTGCTGCTGCTGTGCCACTTTGGAGACTTTGCGAAAGCGCTTCCGTCGGAAGCGGTTAAGACGCACGCCGACCGCTGCTCAGCTATGCAGCAGCCCACTACTCGTGCGGCAAGGAGGAACAATGGAACGATTTCGTCGGGCGGCTTCCTCCGTTCCCCGCGCCGTTGCTGCAGCCGATACTGTATGGTGTACGCGTATGCACTGAGGGAAAGCGACGTCTCTCTCACATTCTTTTCGTCCCCGCGCTTTTCGTTTCACATTGCCCAAGGTGTGCGAGGGCGCCCTTTGGGCCCGTAGCTGTATACCGGCAGTTCGAACGCCGAGAGACAGCGCTGAGATGCTTTCATCGTGATCTTTAAAGCGAAACTTTCTTATTGGGACCGATGGCGTTCTGTCAACAAGTAATGCATTTCCCCATAGACCGGGGTTGGTGGACCGAAAAGCTCTGCTAAGATCTCTGGACACAAGGCGCGTGCGTCAAACCGGGCATTCGTTGTGTCAAAACGGTTGCTTGGAAATCGCGAAAAAGGAACAGTTCTACATAAGACAATACATGCATCGATCACGGAGAAGGAGTTTAATCTGTATCTCATAAACCACGTATCGGTATACATTTAGATCGCTCGTAGACGCGTTTATTCGGTGCGCGAAAAATCGTCGCACGGGTTGCTTCTTCGTTTGCGATTTCGGCCTTTGAAGGTTTGACTATCGATTGGACGCACTTTAAGCGAAGGCTGGACGCGCTTTTGAGCTTTTGCGTTTCTCAGGCTCAACTTTGTTTAGGAAGGGACGGAATTTTTTTTTCTTCAATGGTTGCGGTGGTTGAGGTCGTCGCTTGAGGTTGCTCCTCTCAGGCCGCATTGGGGCGTGTTCGACAGTGTGCGTGGCTTTCTTTTTTATTTTCGGTCATGTGCTTTGATGCCACTTAAAGGAGCCATGAAGACAAAATAGAAGTTGGGTTTATTAGAAAGACTGCTTAGTCCCGATAAAAATGATACCAATGTCATCGCACTCTTCGAGCAAATAACGGAGATATTAAAGAAAACCTAGCCAGTTTCCCGGAACTTTTTATGACGTCACGGAACCTTGTTTGTGCGATTGGCGACCTGTCGCGACGACACATGACTGGACGTCTGAAATGGGGCCTCCAGTTCCATTTGACCACATCACTTGAATGCTAATGTGCAGGTAACGCACTGAAAATTGTTTTATTGTTGGCCCGTATGACGTCATTCTTGCTCATTTTTTCTCGGCCAGAGGGACGCCGCGCGTGGCGCCAAGCAGGCGCGCGCTGTCCTGTCATACGTCCAGTCCTGTCGCACGTGGTCGAAGCGAGCTTGCGGAATGCTACTGCATGCTATTTCTTTATTATATATATATATATATATATATATATATATATATATATATATATATATATATATATATATATATATATATATATATATATATATATATATATATATATATATATGGAGAGAGAGAGAGAGAGAGAGAGAGAGAGAGAGAGAGAGAGAGAGCACGTTCTGGCTGGACTTGCTGGCTGAACCGGCCACGTTGGAGCAGCAACGATTGTGATGGTGAAGTTGTAAGCGACAATTACACGCACGCACGCACGCACACACACACACACACACACACACACACACACGCACGCACGCACACACACACACACACACACGCACACGCACGCACGCACATAAACGAACACAAAACTGCAGTAGGAGCCTGAGAAGACTTCATTCCTAACCACCTTCTGAATTCTAGCCTCAATTCTCGCTTCCCCATTGGTTGATTTTTCTTCTCCCTTTTTGGCGTTCGGGCGGCGCTTGCTAGAAATATCTTGTTTGCCGACCATTTAGATCGCACGACACTGCAGCAACCCGTGCAAATCAACCATAACCGTGCGGCCGCAGAAGAGGAAATTTGAGGCGGGACGGAGAAGCGCCGAACCATTCAAGCCAGCGAGGCTTCTTGACCGGTAGGCACTGCAGCCCTCTCCCTACGCACCTCTCAAGCGACGACACGTATAATCGGCGGCGCGGATATACTTAGGACGCGACCCCTGACATCGGTGCCTATTTGCGTGCGCAGCACCGTTTTCCTTCCCCCTCTCAGCGACCTTCGTGTTTTTTACCCTCTTCGCCGCTTTCTTTGTTTCGAACATTCTTTTCCTCGTCATCGGTTCGTGGCCCATTAAAGAGCCCCGGGCGGGGATCACGCGGGGCGCGCTTTTTCTTTGGGCTGCAGTAGAAGTCGTGAGTCGTGAGATGCTGCGTTTGGTGCAACGTCGGCGCACGCTGTGGCGGCCGACCAGGGTCTTCTTCTTCATTCTCGCCCTTTATTTCTCTGGGCACGAGGGTATACGGGTTGGCATACGCCGTGTACCACCCGTCCCCTCCCGAGGGTCACGCGCCCGCACGGCGTTGCCTTCGGCCATCAAGAATAAGGCGACGGAAAGGATACACAAGAAAGGATGGAATAAAAAGGAAAAAAAAGGGGGAAGGTGCGCGACTCCTCGTGGGCTTCACTTCCGGCGACCATCAGGCGTTGCATTGGGCTCTTCCCGCGCCCCTCCTCTTTCTAAGCCGCCGCTCCGGATTTTTCTGTTTCTCTCGCGACGTTAAAGATGCGGACTCTAGCCCATTCTCCGTGATGCCAAGTTCACGCAGAACGATATAGCTCTAGCATATTCACCACGAGGATCTGTATGAATGGCGAGGCCGCCGTTTAGAGTCGTTTATATGCTTGGCTGACCTCTTGTGGTTGCGCATTCGTGGGAGAGAGGGAAAGAAAAAAAGGGGCGTTGAAAGGGGGACTGGTCGCCAACGGGATTTTTTTTTATTTTGCATTTGTTTGTACTTCTCGTGCCGAAGAGGAGGTTCGTTCGTGATCAACATTATGGCGAGGATGCTCGATCGTCCTGGTGCTCTATTCCGTTTATGTGGACGCTGAAAGCCCTGCTCTGCAGTCCCTTTTATTTTATTTTCTTTGCTGCGATGGCTGCGTGCCCGTACGATGAGGCGTTTAGGGGCGCCGAATTATTGAACGAAAATAAAAATTCTCCCGGTCATTCAAGGGCGAGAGGTCCTAAAAGGGAGGTAGAGGTGTGGTCTGGCATGACTCTCTCACACGCGCGGAACGAGGGCGGAGCTCAGCCAGTAAAGCACCCGGTGCATTGTAGGCTAGCGCAAGCTGGCGCATCATGACGGGAATAATCAATTTAAACATTTACTGTAAAGAACAGTGTCCGCTGTGACCCGCGTGAAAGCGTCGATGAGGCATGAAAGAAACGAGGGATAACGGCTTTCCCCGTCCTTCGTGTTTTGTCTTTGCGCGCTGGTATGCACTCCTCCGCTCTGATTTCCCCTCGTGCACGCTGCTAGTGACAGGCCCGCACGTATTCACTGGCCTGGCAATAAAAGCAGGGCCGTAAGAAATGGACACTGCAGGTAACAACTTCACTACAAACGCAACTACAGCGGGTGATGCTCAACCTTCGAGATTCTGCTGGCATTTGAGAAAGATAAGCGAAGCCAAAACATTGGCGAAGCTTGCAGTAGTGATGCAAGGCTGGTTAAGCAGCAGAGCTGGCCGCCCTCGTCCCCTTCTCCGGAGATCCTGCTGTTCAACGCGAACGCTACGACTAATCCAAAGGAAATAATGCTCTGCGCCCGCAATGCGGTGATAGCTTAATCGGATATTAAAAAAAAAAAGAAAAAGCTTACTAGGATAGACGCCGGTTTCATATCCCGAGGGACACATGTAGGTTCGATTCTCGTCACGAAAAGCGTTTTTTTTTTCTTTCCAATTTGAGGTTTTCTGTTCTCGTTGGACAACTTACGGCCGGGTTAAACAGCCCGGCTGTTAAAAGGGCAACCGGAATGTTGCCCTTCTGATGTCCGATTGGAAATAGCCTCGCTCGCGCGACTTGCACACCCGTCATCCACGGTTATGTCCCGTCTTTGGGACACCATGGTCACCAAAAACGAGACCGGACGCGCAGAGCTGTGTCTTTTCCGGTCCGCCCCTTGGGCCGGAATTATCCGTCCTTTTTCACAAACGTCTGTTTTGAGTCATGCATGCGAGACTTGTGGTGGCGTGTTTCCGGTGTCCGTTTTTTCTGACTTCCGGTGCTCCTTTCAAAAAGCGTCGGGCGCACTCAAAACTGTTTTTTTTTTTTTTTGCAGCGTACGCAGACTATGAATACCGCGGCCCAAATTCTCTACTGTGTGTCGCCCTCGTTTTTGAGCTGCGCACGGCGATTTCAGTACGGTATAAAATTTTCGAAGGCTCCAATGTGTCATCATTTTAAGTGCGAATGCACTTCTTAAGCGAGCCTGAAGCGTCCGCCGCCGTCCGCATAGCAACAGCTGCGGGTGCGCGCGCTCCTCGTCTTCCTTGGCAACGGGGGGAGATGGGCGCGCGCTGCCTGGCCGCTGACATGGCACATATCCACGTGGGGGATTGGCCAAGAATCTCCTAGTCTTCCTTGGCAACGGGGGGAGATGGGCGCGCGCTGCCTGGCCGCTGACATGGCACATACCCACGTGGGGGATTGGCCAAGAATCGGGCGTGAGAAGGGCTAATGCACCCGCTTAAAGGAGTACTGACACGAAATTTCAAAGCTGAGATCCGCTCTAGCAATCAAGTACAACGACAACACAAATAGGTGTCTGTGAATAAATGCATCTTTCTTTCTTTGTAGTTGTGTGTGTGTGTGTGTGTGTGATCTCTCTTTCGCGAACATTACCGAACCGCGCAAATTCAACTCGTGCATTCGCACTTTCACATTCTTCCCCTCGGGGAAATGCGGGGAATTTTTTTTAGGTAAGGTGACGACGCTGACTATGCAAGGGCGCGTCATTATAGTTAATAGCGTTGATTATCTTAAATAGCATTGTCATTATTAGCCAGCGCTGATGTACCTCGCTGGTAATGTTGTTTCTCAGCCTTCACCGCAGCGCAAGGGCACTTGCTGTGGAGCACCCTTCAAAGGCAGGCCTCCACGATGATGATAGTATGGACCAGACACGATGGGAGTAGCCGTCGCTAAAACTCGGTGAAAAGAAAACAATTACTTAATTTAACAGGCGCACACTCGTTTACCGTTACTTTGGCCTTCAAATCTCGGGACAGTGCAATGGTGTAATGCGTGCACGCGCGCGTAGAGAGGGTAGGGCAGGCCAGTGTAAGTTGCAGAAAAGGCTGTGGCCATTTCAGTTTCACCGTTTACCCCACTATCCTGCCAAGGGTAGCTCTAGCGGTGCCACTCCCGCCTATCAGATAACTGCCCACCAACCGCGTGTGACTTGTCTGTGTGACAACTGACAAGGAACCATTATTCACTACATGGTGCCATCAAACACCTTGCGACGTGGTGTACTGCGAAAGCCCGATGCAGCACGACAAAAAAAAAATATGTTGGCCGAACAAAATTTATGGCAGAAAAGTAAAATAAAAACGTAACTATGAACGCTACACGCAGTTCTCTGGTGGGCTTTTTCTTTTTTTTTTTTCACTGACTAAATTGGCTTCTTTCATTACTTTAGTGACGTCATTGCCTTGAGAAGCGGCGCGTGTCGTGAAAAAGAAATTTTGACCGCTTTTCTCGCGCAGAGCGTAGTTTCGTGGTTTGTACTTGGGGGGTGCTCGGATATGTAACCTGCACTCGTAAGACAGTGATTGGTCTTAACGGTGCTAGAATATGCGTTGAAACGTGTTAGTGGCTCGCCGCGCTTTGCTCCGGGCAGGCCGCGATACAAAACCTTGAACCTGAGACGCGTGAGTTTCCGGGAAGCGTCATGGAACAAAGAACATGAGGTCTCCTGTCGGCACGGATTTTCACCTTTTGTGTCTGCGCGTCCGTCAGTCTGTTGGAGTAACTCGAGTGTGAGAATAGATGCGAGGGCAGCGAACATCTGTTGGCGCGAATAAAAGCATCAACGACAAAAAGCGGAGCGCAGGCAACCTTCGCGCTTGCCGGAGTCTTTGTGGTGGCGCTTGTTGCCCCCTTCTTTTTCGCTGCGCTGATGATGATGATGATGAATAGTTACTCTCCTTCTGAATCGGGGCGTCGGTTGTCAGCAACCGAACTACCCGTTTTATTCCACTTATACTTGCCCTACTCCTAGCTAACCTAATAGATTTGCCTCCCCCATCTCCCCCTCACCCCTGTTTTGATGATGATGATGATGCTCTTGCGGTTAAACCTTTTTACAGCTGGCGGGTGAGAGAGATCTACCCTAACCATTAAAGAAAGGTAGACACTGTGCACGCACTCTATGTACATAGCTCAGGACCCGTGAAGGCCCCGAAGAACCGAAGCCCATCGTCCCAGTCCTACGCCACACCCCGACCCCTACTACTGCCTGCCAAGGGTCGCCCTCTTCCACCTTTCAAGGCGGCACCACTTCATTGCGAACGCGCCCCCTGCAGAGTGCTCCGCGTCGTCGGCGTTTTCCAGCCGCTTGTTTAACTAGCTGCTGAGGAGGCGGCATTCCGACTTGTCTGGGGCTGTTTCCTATTTTCGTTTTTGTGGCGCGTTCGGAGTGGTCCCGCCCAACTCAAAAGGCCTTTGTTCTTTGTTCGCACGCCTTACTTCATGGTCTGGCATATTTTTCTTGCCGTTTAGATCGCCGAGCGGAGGCAAGAGGTGTGTCGGCATGTGCTGAGCTGGCCGCTTTACTCGCGTGCGATTTATTTTGCTCATTTGCTCGCCGCCGTGTGATATCAGCTGCCCGTTGCGTGATAGGACTACCGGTCTTTTGAGACTCCGTGCGCGATTACAGTCGTGGTACGTACGTGTTAGACGATGTCGAAGGTTTTTGTCTAGCGGTACAACAATGGCGTTGTAGCATTTAATTCTTTTGAGTGATGGCCGGGCTCGGCTCTTGGCAACCGGGGGCGCCTGGACAATATAACGTCGCTTCAGGCCTGTTTTTTTTTTTTTTTTACTTTTTAAACACAAATGTTGCTGATGCTGGCACTGAAATGTATACACGCGTATCGTTGGTGATGCGGCTATTACAGTAATTTCTGCTGCTGTCAATAATAACACTAGAGGCCGGGATTATGTTTGCTCTCACGAGATACAATTCTTTGCTCGTTAACAACTTGTGTACGCTGAACTACTACGCTATGCCCTGTAAGAGAAAGAGAGAGAGAGAGAGCACGCAGAGCAAAATTTCTGGAAAGCCTAATTTTCGCGTAGAGAATTTGCATTTGTTGTTCAACCGTCTAACAGCGGTGTCTCAATTCCAGTGAAGTGTCATTGTTAACTCGTAGCCAATAATTGGTTTAACCAGGGGATGTGGAAGTAACGAAAATGAGCTTAAAAGCAGTTGACGAGCGGCGAACATCGCTGAACGCAGTGAGATAGCACGCCATTCGAGCGTAATGCTTGTGTACGTGTTGCTCCTTCGGTTATGTTGGTGGGGCGTGTGCGAACGCCGTCTTGACGATCGTAAAAGAATGGTGAATACTCAGGACTGTGGCCGACACATCAATATGCAGCGAACCGCGTAGCGTTTGATCAGGTAGTTAAAGGAGACTCGCTTTTAATCACATTCCTACGGGACCTTACTAATTCACGACCCACGGACCCAAAAAGCATCGTGTACCAACACAAAAATATTTACAAATCCATAGAAATGTTCTAGCTTGCTTCTTTTAGAAATAGAGTGGACTTAACGGGAGCCTACTGTATATCACTTCTTGAAAGAAATAAAAAACAAGAAACCCAATTTGGTTTATCTAGTTTTCCTTAGATAACGGTAGCTAGAGCCACTAAATAAGCTACGCTTCATCTAGTGGCTCTAGCGGTAGCTCTGTAGCGAGTGAGATTTTTGTGTATTTGTTTAGGTACAGAAGTGACTATTTTCTAAAATGAGCAATCTAGGCCGTTGTGAACATTTGTGTGTATTTTAAAAAAAAAATTCGTCTTCATGCACGATGGTTTTTAAACCCGCGGGTCATGAAGCAGCAAGTCCCATAGGAATTTTAACATGTGAGTTCCACTTAATTGGGTAGCATTAGCGATGCGAGTGGAATTTTTCCTGCCTGTTTCAGCCTCTTTTTGGCCGGGGGATTCAGCACGCGCTGCTGCTTCACTGCACTGCACTGATGTCTCGGGTGACAGTATCAGCCGAAGTAGATGTGACGTCGTGGCATGAAGTTAACATCACTTTCTGTCACGATGTCATGCTGGCGGAATGGGACGTCACTTTTGTCTATAACGTCGCGTCTGCCGTTTAGGATTTGCATCAGCTCGCAGACGCATGATGGACGCGTTTTAAACCGTTGGCCCTGCAGCGTAGGTGTGGTAACCTTAAAAGCCCTACCCCATCGGGAGACGTGGACACTGTTGAATTGGCTTTAAAGGTGGCGTTCGCATAAAATTAGCCTTGCCGCAACGCATTATTGTCTTAATCCCCCCTTCCCCTCAAAAAAAGAAAAAGAAAAGACAGACGGTCCTAACACGAATTCGTTGTAAAAAATAGTTTCACTTGACGAATATTAACAGGTACGGCGGATGTCGTTCATCTTGTTTTAAATCCAGTTTGATTTACTTCCGATGTCTGCGGGATTAGGATGCAAAGTGCTTGCTAACGGATTGCTGGCCGTCTTCTGGGACACATCGAAACTCTCCTGTAGCGCTGACGTTCCTGCTCCGTTGCTTTATTATTATACAGTCGTTATTGGGACTTGCTCCATATGTATAATACGGCAGCGTCGAGAGCAGCTCCGCCGTGATGCGACAACCGGTCGCGTCTGCACTGCTTCGCCCAGCAGGGAGGCCGTCCAGCACCAATCTTTTCGGCGAACAGCACGCCAGAGCGACGACACTCTTTGGGTCTGGGCGCGGAGGTTGGTCACCTCTCGTTCGTCTCGCGTGGTAACGCCGACGATGGCTGGCGAGATTCGGCGGCGGCGGAATTTCGGCAGGGGGAAATCAATCGGCGGGTTTTCCGGCCGCCCAGAGATGGGCGACTGGAATGTCGGGCTTCCCTTCCTCCTCCTCCTCCTCCTCTCTCCCTCTCGCGCCTGCTTCTGCCGGCGATCTGTCTGCGGCACCCCGATTTTGCTTTTGTAGGCTGGGTCTTGCGTGGCCTTGCTCCCAGATCTGCCGCGCAGCCGGGAAGACGCGTGAAAACACACCCAATGTTGATGGGAATTTCCTCGAAAACTCGCTGCAGCTCGTTTTTCGGTGCACGGTGGACTCTCGCCTGGATCTTACCCATGACGGCTAACAGCGCGAAAACACGAAAGGTGGAGACACAAACAAGCGCTGACTTTCAACTGACTTTATTCGAGAAAAAAAAACAAAAACAAATATATACATATGGCGCATGAAAAGAGAAATAAAGGAACTCCCTAGCTGCTGACGCCGGCGGTACAGATTATAAAAATTACAGTTCAACCTATGCCGAGATAAGAAATCTCTTTTTTTATGCAAAAGAACAGAAGGCTGACTGACACAATCTGTGGACATTAGTTTAATAATGTGCGCAGCCTCGACCAGCTCCCTGGCCGTCTGGTTCCTGTGAAAGAACAAAATCGAGGTGTCGGCAAAACGAGGCGTGCAACCGCACTGCTTGCACACCTCGTTTTGCCGACGCCTCGATTTCGTTCTTTCATAGGAACCAGACGGCCAGGGACAATACCAGGCTGTTAGTACCAACAGCCCAACTAGTCCAGCTTACAACACTGCTGCCTGGATCTTAGTTGTCTTGGTGAAGCAGCGAAGATCCGGTTGAATAATTGGGCGGAAAACTGAATTCGCCGAAATTAAAATCCGTTTTATGCGAATGCATCTAATTCCGAATTTCACCCCAACGCGTCATCGTCATGGCACTCTGTCTCTAAAAGGGTGACATGTTGGGCTAGTTGGTGGTTTTCAGATGCAAGGGAAGGAACAGCGCACATTCTAACAAAGGACGACAGAGTAACACACCACAAGCGCTGACTATCAACTGTCAGCGCTTGTGGTGTGTTACTCTGTCGTCCTTTGTTAGAATGTGCGCTGTTCCTTCCCTTGACTCTGTCTCTGTCGGCCTCGCGCCATTAAACCCCAGAATCATCGTTGTCACTAGATGCAGGACATTCCTGCTTCCACGGGTGGTCGTTATTTTTCTCGTTGTCTTCTGCGCTTAGGGTTATGGCGTCATACGGTTGCCGTGCAAGAGTACGGGCAAACTGTGCCGCAACTTCTTCGGCGCTTGCGCAATGGTCGGTCAGTCGATCGGGGAGAAGAATTTGGGGTCGCGTTCACCCGCTGCACGGTGCCACTAATTATACGGCAAATTTAACGCAAATTGATAATTGTAAAGCAGAGACAGAAATCGATCCCTCTGTTCTGCTTGGCTGCAGCGTATCGCCACGCGTGGTTCGACGTCGGTTCGTCGCCTTCTTGCAGCAACCCGGCCGGCCAACTTCGCAATACCCGATGGCGCTGTCCTCTCAGCGAACGCGCAGTCCGGCTTCCGGGTAGCCCTCCGTGCCCCACACTGTCGGCGCTATTTTTTAATTTTTATTTCGGTAGCTTATTCGAGGTGCTTAGTCGTTCTTTGCTTCCCCTTCGTCGAACACGCCGGTGCACTTTATTTTTCGTCTTTATTTTTATTATTTTTTTCTGGTACGGTGTGCGCGCTGGACCGACTGCAGGAAGCCGATGGGCGGTTGAACAGCCGCCCTGTTCGTTCTCGAGGACACGGCGCAGTGCGATAAGACCCGGTGCCGCCGTCAATGCCACCGAGACCGAAGCTGGCCTAGGATTTCAAAGGCGACCGGGGACCCGTTTTGTTTGGAAAGCGGTTGCTGATCTGGCGGTCTCGAGCTTTAGCCTGACAGAATAAATCTTGAGGCGTACCAAGCAGGTAAAATTTTGGGATTGGAAAATCGGCACGACTAATTTGTATGGGGGCGTGGAACGTCTCGCCACAATAGTTTGTGGTACACACGATTGGCGATCGGAAGGGATTTATCCGTCGCATGGTTGCCCGACGGCTTCAGTGCGCAAGCGATGCTTCACTCCCTAAGGAGTGACAGGCGGACATCCGCAGTGGAACGGCCTTTGCTGGGCTGTGGAAGGCCGAGGTCCTGTTGCAGAAATAACTGTCAGTTCTACTGCAAGGAAGAGTGTGAATGTCCTTTAACTGCTTCTTGTGTTCTCCGCGAATTTGTGTGCACAAGCCTAATGACAATTGTATACAGCCCTGACTAAATTGTTAGTCTTGTTTGCGCAAGGCTGGCGTGATGAGGTATACACCATATTGCACCAACCTACTGTTCCGAAGCGTTTGAATGAGTGGGGTCTGGTGAAATTAGACTTGGCGGCCCTGATCTCGGGGCGCCATGGTATCTGCAGTGTAGCAATGAAGGGAGCGAAACAGTGCCTTACACAGTTGGATAAGACAAGGGGCTTTTTGGAACGCAAACATTGCGTAGGAGGGTTTGAATACGAAACAACGGCTGCCCTGTGTGCTTTGCGGCGCAACCTGTCTGCCTCCTGTTCCCAGTCGTAACGCCTCGCGGTCGTCACGACTGGCCTAATGCAACGAGGGAAGTGTTCACCGAAGCAGCTGGCAGGAGCAGCGCCTTTCCGCTGTGCCGCAACAGCCGAGAAAAATATAAATAAAGCTGCAAGGACACCTAAGCGCTTTGAAGCTTGGTGCATAGCTTGCGACAAGTGAGCTCTCGTATGCCTAATTAACGACACAGCAATAATTTATACTTTGTTCAGATTGAAGTCTCTTGTAAGTCAGTGCACGTCCCTTCGCGTTCCTTTTTTTACGCTCTCACGCTGAGTCGCAATGCAGCCCAAGCTTGTAATTTCGTCGCCATCAGAAGTTAGAGGACACCAAACACTTCTTATGCGAAAACGTGAACGCCCAATTGAACGCCCATGGTTCCGCCTCGCGTTGTCGAACGGCTTCGTAATGTTGCCGCTTGTGACGTGTTGCTTCGCTATGCTTTTCTGAACGCTTTCGAGTGGCTTCGGTCCGTCTCCTGTGCGTCGCTGCTCGTTTCTGCTTCCGCGTAGTGGTAGAGTTTACGACGATGGTGGATTCCTCTGCCCGGCTGTTAGCTCGCTTGGCTGCTTTCTTCTGCCCCCTTTCTTCATCCGCGGTGTACTGGGGCAGACGGCCACCTCACGCGTTTTGCTCGCGTCTGGCGGGCGGCGGCGTGAAACGGACGTTGGGGAGGACCAAATTCAAAAAAGAAAGAGCAAATTTGACAAATTAGACGGTTTTTAGCGAACAATAAACTAATATGGCAGATGTTGGTGGCGCAAATTGTGCTCCCCAACGTTTTTGGCCTCGGCACGAGGAGACGCCGACGGCCCCCAGACGCGAGCAAAACGCTCCATGTGGTTGCCGCTTAAAGGAGTACTGACACCAAAATTTTATGTTCCTTTTTTATTGGTTTAATCAATAATTCACGGCCTGGCGAACCCGAAGTGCGCGATAATTAATTATACTGAACGGCCTGAAAATCGTCTGTTTTGGTTTCCCGCGCTTTCAGCCCGGAGGGCGCGTGTGACAGAACCACGGGATGACCTCACCGTTTTGTGCGGACGCCTACCACGGAGCCTTGAGAGAAAAAGCCGACGCCGGCTTTTTCGTTCAATGGGCCATTTAATGCATCAATACGGCTGCCGCGAAGTGAACCCACGCAGCCAGCAGCAGTTGCCTCCGCCGCAGCGACCGGTCCTTGTTTCATCTCGCCGTGGTCTTTCCCGCACGCGGCGGCGCGGTCGTTGGCGCAGGCGTCCGAGCGGCACGCAGGGCCGACCGCCCTCATTGTTCTCCAATGAACCGCGCTGTGACAGGAAGCGAGAGCCCCCGGCGGTCCCTGGGCTGCTGCTGCTGCCCGGCCACTTCGTTAGCCCGCGGCACGGCGAGTATCTACGCGCGGGCGAGCGATAAG
Organism: Haemaphysalis longicornis; assembly: GCF_048455015.1. Lineage (NCBI taxonomy): Eukaryota > Metazoa > Arthropoda > Arachnida > Ixodida > Ixodidae > Haemaphysalis > Haemaphysalis longicornis. The sequence continues at coordinate 182,534,193 of NW_027526295.1, forward strand.
TGGCCGCCGCGCCGCATGCCTCCCACGGCACTCCTTCGGATCGCTCGACGCGTGCATGCGTGATGATGAGATCGCCTTCCGGGATGCTGCGGGAACACGCGGGCCTTGCTTTCTTCTCCCCTCGGGACGCCGATGACCATGGCGCCGGAGAAGGAGAAAGAACGAGAGCTAAAAATCGTACACAGTAAACTGTCGTTATAACAAATCCCTTGGTATAGAAAACTGGTTTCGTTATAAGCGACACTTCGTTGAAAGGGAAGGTGATTTGCTGTCGGTGCAGTGCAGTGGTGGGCACTATGAAAAACTTCGAATAAAGTGATTTCGGTGTAATGAGAGTTTACTGTGTGTGTGAATGTTGGCTCGAGAATTTGCCCCTTGCAGCGGGGGCATTTCCTTATACATGCCGCCGCTACACAGAACTGAGATGAAGTAAATGTCGTTAAAATTTAATTAAACCCGAGCCGCGGGCTTTTGCGAGCTCTCGCTCCACCCATTGGTCACAGCTGTTGCTGGCTTCAAGTGATGGGTCGGCGCTGCGGGTCAGGCCGAGTGCTACTCGGGAAGGAACACTGATTGTATACGCCAACGCAGCTTTGGATGGCTAAAGGTGCCGCCCGCATTTTTAGACGAAGGTAATAACTCTGAGAATTCCTGCACAACTACCTACCATACGACAGTTCCAAAGCGGAAATGTGCCGTGTAAGCGGTAAACTTTCATCGTTATGTCATACAGCGCCACTTACGGGACATCCGCCCTTCCTAGTCTGATTCGTACTCTGAAGTGCTCGCGAGGTCTCTCAAAGCGTAGCGTGTACTATACGTGCAGCGCACGCGTAAGGGAGCACGTGAACTAAATGGGCTACTGACAACGAAGGCGTGGGAACGGGTTCACGCTTCGTGAGCACGCTCGCATATATCGTGCCCACGAGGTCGAACGCGAGCGGCCGAATTTCTCAGCTTTCTCCCCACTGCCGCGGAGAAATTAAGGTGTGTATACGAGCCGCGCATCGTAATCGGGGGGAAATTAACGCTCACTCCACATGGGGCGCGTCTCTGTCAGCAATCGGATTGTGGAGTTGCCCGTCGACGGGGGAGCGAGCGAGTTTCGGTTTCGCAACGGGCGGCGACGGCGTGCCTGATGAGTATGCATGAGATGTCTGCTCGTATAATACCGCACCGTCTCCCATGCATGCACCCGGGCCGTGCCCGTGAATGCGTGCGCAACGGGTGCATGCTTGCCGAGTACTTCTTTCTGTATACACCCCCGTTTGTGCTGCTTCGTGATATACTGAGTTTGCCGGGTATGTGGCATGCTTATGAAAGAGCATTCACGGTGCCGACGTTGTATTTTTTCTTTCAATTGCTAGACGGTATGCCCCAGTGGCTTATAAATACTGGCAGGAGAAGGTAAGCATTGAGTATCCTTTTTTGTGTGTCAAAATAGGAATTTCGAAATGATCGGAAAGAAAGAAAATGGAGGAAATAATGCGGTCCGTGTGGGATCTGAATCCACGGCCCACAACCCTCATATGTTGACACAAAAAAGAGACAAGCCGCTCCTCCGACTTTCTTGGTGGTGTCCTGACTGCTTGACCTTTTTTTTTTTTTGTATGTAACTAGCCCTTCATTCCCAATCATACGAGGGCTTCGGTTCCGGCAGTCTTGGGACCATGGGTGTACCATATAAGTGCGAGTTTTTCCAAGCTGCAGTCGACTGCTTCGGGCTCGGCGTAGAAGTCGGGACCGCGGTGGTTAAAAGGAAGGTTCCCTTCTCACCGAACTCGCTGTAATGGTGGGGCTAGGACGCGCGCAAGCACGTCGTCAAACCGGCAGTACTCATATGGATGCCAGGTCGCCCAGGGCCCGACGGATACCAGGGAGCACACACACTACAGCCTGAGCATGTACCCTCCGGGAACCGCACCGGGCCTCCGCGACCCAGAGCCGACCCAGCCGCTGTAGGGAACACGTCTTCGACGCCATCGTCTCGTCAAGTGCGCCCACCTCCGCACAGGGAACTCACGCGAGGAGAGGCTGTAGCCTCCCTTAGCTTACTGCATATTTCACCACGTGCCCTAAGAAATATCCCACCCTGTAACGAACACACCAAACTGCATTACACCACTTGGGCTTGCCAGAGCTCACCAGCATCCCGCATTATCCGCAGCTTAATGCTCGAGCAGTGGGAGGCCGCACTGTGCTGCTCGGACCCGGAGGACAAGCGACAGTTGGTGGACGGGGCATGCAGCGCGGCAGCCACCGCATACAGGGGCCCTCCATGGACTTTAGGAAAGGGCCGCTCCCGCTGTTGAGCACGAAGCTCCTTTTATTTCGGAAAATATGGGGCTCTTCTCCCCCACTACCACCGCATCTTGAAAACCACTTACATTCGCAGAAATGCACGAAAAAATAGATCGTGCTACACCCACTCATATAGCTCGGACACGTTGTCTTCAGGTTGGAAGTTGGGATCCCAAGCGTATTTTCCCTCAGCTCGTTGGAAAGCTGGGCGAGTTGGTGTTGACACATTATTCGAGCCCTTTTTTTTTTTCGTTATGTATTTTCCCTTGTTTCTTTTCCTACCGAATGTGTCGATACCCCTATTTTGTCACATAAAAATGGCACGCACCACGCCCCCCCCCCCCCCCTTTATGTGTATTCAACGAGAGAGAAAGAGAAAGAGATAGCATTGCGTGCAAGGAAGAGGTACATGAACCAGGACATATGCATTTACAGGAAGTTCCCGTCGCAGCAGCGCGCGCTCCCTACAACATGTGCATCCGTGTGGTGGATCCGACAGTTAGGGGTCGCGTAATCGTGGCGTACTGTGTACAAGCGCAGTGAATTGCGCGCTCCCTTGTTCGCAGACGAACGAATGGACGGATGCATGTTCTCGCAATGCACAACCCCCCCCCCCCCCCCCCCTTTTTTTTTTTCTTTTCCCACCACCGCGAGTAGAGGCGTGGCACACGCATCAGTCCTCCACTGCCGCCTTGTTCTGAACGCTTGGACGGCCGCAGTAATTGTCGCGGGGCAGGGCAGGGCAGACGCGCAGGGTTGTTCCTGCTGCTGCTCGTGGGCCGCCGCCGTAGCGTGCCGCCGACCTTTGGCAATGCGCGGGCTGCTCTTTCCTTGGGGAGGCCGTCGCTCGAAGGTGCGTCCCTTGACCCGAGACGGAACCGATATCGAAGTGCTCGTTCCTCTCTGGGCGGAAACCGACGTGTAACAACCGACGGCTGTGTTTTGCAATGAAGGCAAATACGTTGTATTCGTCCCTCCGGCTGCAACTCTCACGTATACATCACTGGTCAAGCAGTGAGTACTCCCTCCTTCGTGGCGTTGCATCGGCGCACGCGCGTTCATCCCAACGAGTAGTAAAAACAAAATGTGTACGGGCTGTATCTTTGCATTGCAGGTGTGTATGTATGTACGTCCAGCGTTGATTGTCGTGGCCGTACGCAACTTCGAACAACTTCAAAAAAGAAAACGCGTCCTTGCGTCGGGATGATCAGGCCGTCTCCAGGGCTCAGTGTCGCCGCCTTCGGAGCGTTATAGTAAGCTTGTGTGTTTCTTTGCTTGGCTAGAAAGCCATATTCGCGCTTAAGTCTCTATCATAGAAGAGGTAACAATAACGTCGCGGGCTGCTTATATCTGAACTAACCCTCTTGTCTATACTCACGTGTTTGCTATCCGTTATGCCTTTCATTTTTTCGTGCTTGTAAGTTGAAGGGTGCTCATCATGACACCGAGAGCGTTTTCCGACGTCGAGAATGCCCGGATGCATGAATTCTCCCATCATTGACGGCAGCAAGTGAAACCCACGGCACACGGTGTCTGTAATGATGTGACCTAGATTGATACACTGCGGTGTGGTCGTAGTTACCGTGTACGAATTCGGGGCGTCAAAATGACGCTAGTCATTGTGGTCGTAATGCGAAGCATTTCTTTTCGACTGTAGGATTGGTATTACGGTCCCGTTTCTTATCCCACAATCCTCGTTCTCTCGGTATGTGCCATGGCAGAGCGGAAGAGCGGGTATGCGTCGAAGCTCGCAGAGCGTGCTACACGGGTACCGATGCACAAGTTGCGTTGCAAACCTTTTAATGACCGTGCATATCAGTTCGCTAGCCTACTTGTCTACCACCATATCAACAGCACTTAGCTGCGTCTGTACCCAACGTTTACACGGCGGTCGTCCGTGCTGCGTCGTGTGCCCTGCATAAAGAACACGCGCGAGCGGGGCTGCATTGATGGTAAGAGCATAACGGTTATCTATTGTGCGTCAGAACAGAAGGAAAATCCAAATCCCTTAACGCGTTTCTGTCCTTCGAATCGCTTGTCCCGTCTAAGCCAAAAAGTGCGTGCGCGCACTGCGGTAGGGAAAGCGGCAATGGAAAATAGAACTCTCGGACCTATCGATCTTTCTTTCCCACCCGCAACTTTCGATCGCCTCCCACAAAAGGCGGCCAGAATATAGGCGCGTGCTCACTGTACCGTTACATTTAGGCGTGTTCGCGTATGCTAATGGTTCTATAAGCGCGCACTTTCCGGCGCGGTTCCGTGGTTGGCAATGATACGTACGGCCTCGCAGTGGCAATCAACAAACTGTGCGTGCACCCACCCCGCTTGACGATTTTCTCACAGAGCACTAACTCGTAATTGTCCTTCTCGGGCTCAAGGCCACCCCCGGATTTGAAATCGCCGTGTGCGCATATATATATATATATATATATATATATATATATATATATATATATATATATAATATAATTTAATGATACTGCGATCTTTTACAAGATTAGCAGGGCCCGGGGGTACAAAACATGAACATCAGTGGTAAGTGGAAAACAACTATCAAAAGCAAACGAAGTACGAAAGTATATAACAGTGATAGCTGCAGTGATTCTTCCAAAGCAGAGAATCAACAAAAAACAAAGTACCGACATAGATAACAATCATGACTGCAGTGAATCTTCAAAAGCAGACAATGTACTTAGCGTAACAGCGTCGTTATGTGTGTTATTCCATTCCACGATTGTCCTAGGAAAAAAGGAATAGTTGAAACAATTTGTTCGGTGCATTCGTAGTGCTTTAGTCAGATTGTGTCTCTGTCTTGTCGCGTAAGCAGATGAAAGTGAAAGATATGTGATGTGTCAACCGCATAGGGATCTTGTATCAACTGGAAGGGAAATTTTAAGTGCAATATTCAATTTCTGTCCAGAATTGTTCGCAGTTTGCTTTTCAAAAGAACGCTTGTTATCGAATAGGACCGTACGAGTTATAAATGAACCTAACAACTTTTTTTTGAACCCTTTCAAGTTTTTGGAAATCAGTCTGAGTGTCTGAGTGAACGGATCCCTTATGACCACAGCATACTTCAGTATAGGACAGATAATGGCATCGTAAGCGAGGAGACGAACAGTTGGTGTAGCCGATCTTAAAGAACGTCATAGGAAGAAATGTTTGCGGAGGGTTTTAGCTACTACAAAATCTGTGTTTTTACCAGAATAGATTTTTTGTAATCCAGAGACCGAGGTACTAGTATTGCGTTACTTCTGACAGCATTGTATTGTTGGTAGAGTACTGGAACAAAAGACGGTATTTTTTTTAAGGTTAATTGTCATAAAGACTGTTTTAGCAAAATTAACAGGCATCTGCCTATCACACCAATAAATTAATTACTTTTAGAAAGTCCTGATTTAGCCTGATTTGATCGTCAACTGAGGTGATTTTTTGATGTAAGACACAGTCGTCGGCATACAACCTAGTGTGAACAAAAGTGTGTAATATATATATATATATATATATATATATATATATATATATATATATATATATATATATATATATATATATATATATATATATATATATATATATATATATATATATATATATAATGATCCCACCCGGCGGGCATTTTTTCACCACTTTCTTTCTGACTCAAAAAATTCATCTGTTCCTATGACCCACCACAACCTCCCCTTTGCCTTCTGAGGTTTTCTTGACTGCCAACCCTTATTTTCTGTCTCATTTCACCGAGCCCCTCATTTCCCATTTTCTGATTCGCTACTTGCTTAGCGAGGGCTTCTGTTCTGGGAGTCTTGGTACCAAAGGCAACTTAAGAGGGTTCAACGCTGGTCGACCACTCTCGACATGTCGCAGACACTCGAGTCACGGCCCGGGAGTTAAAAAGAAGGTCCCCTTCACCCCGAGTAGTCTGAGTAGCGCTGGCTACCACCCCCACGTGCAGGAAACAAAAAATTCCTTAACATAAATACCCCAGAAAGTGGTGGGGAAACAGCCCCGCCGGTAGCGTAGTGGTTATCGCACCAGACCGGTATTCTGGAGGTCGTGGGTTCGGATCCCACCCGGCGGGCATTTTTTCACCACTTTGTTTCTGACTCAAAAAATTCTTCATCTGTTCCTATGACCCACCACAACCTCCCCTTTGCCTTCTGAGGTTTTCTTGACTGCCAACCTTTATTTTCTGTCTTATTTTACCGAACCCCTCATTTCCCATTTTCTGATTCGCTATATATATATATATATATATATATATATATATATATATATATATATTACAAAAACATGTTTTACTTTCACATCGATACAGTTTTAGATTAGCGGGTGGCTCCGATCGGGTAATATTTACTCCACTGCGAAAAGAACGCTATAGAACAAATATCACCAGTGGTGTCCAAGAGGGTGTTTGTTTCCACCAGCGCTAATATGAGGATATAAATGTATGCTGTATGGGAATGCAGTATTAGAACTTGGAGTAGGCCTGGTAGACGAAGTCCTTACGCTTGACGTTGGAAGAAGGGCAAATAAATAATCAGGTGGTGATTCATTGGGTGCCCTCTTCGTCTACGGGCCAGGCTAAACACACATACATAAAGCCTGCTGACTTCGTCACATTTTAACGTGCTACACTTGGTAAAAAGCTATACTTGGTAAAGGCTATAATTGGTCAGGCTATACTTGGTAAAAGTATGCGTCGAAGCTCGCAGAGCGTGCTACACGGGTACCGATGCACAAGTTGCGTTGCAAACCTTTTAATGACCGTGCATATCAGTTCGCTAGCCTACTTGTCTACCACCATATCAACAGCACTTAGCTGCGTCTGTACCCAACGTTTACACGGCGGTCGTCCGTGCTGCGTCGTGTGCCCTGCATAAAGAACACGCGCGAGCGGGGCTGCATTGATGGTAAGAGCATAACGGTTATCTATTGTGCGTCAGAACAGAAGGAAAATCCAAATCCCTTAACGCGTTTCTGTCCTTCGAATCGCTTGTCCCGTCTAAGCCAAAAAGTGCGTGCGCGCACTGCGGTAGGGAAAGCGGCAATGGAAAATAGAACTCTCGGACCTATCGATCTTTCTTTCCCACCCGCAACTTTCGATCGCCTCCCACAAAAGGCGGCCAGAATATAGGCGCGTGCTCACTGTACCGTTACATTTAGGCGTGTTCGCGTATGCTAATGGTTCTATAAGCGCGCACTTTCCGGCGCGGTTCCGTGGTTGGCAATGATACGTACGGCCTCGCAGTGGCAATCAACAAACTGTGCGTGCACCCACCCCGCTTGACGATTTTCTCACAGAGCACTAACTCGTAATTGTCCTTCTCGGGCTCAAGGCCACCCCCGGATTTGAAATCGCCGTGTGCGCATATATATATATATATATATATATATATATATATATATATATATATATATATATATATATATATAATATAATTTAATGATACTGCGATCTTTTACAAGATTAGCAGGGCCCGGGGGTACAAAACATGAACATCAGTGGTAAGTGGAAAACAACTATCAAAAGCAAACGAAGTACGAAAGTATATAACAGTGATAGCTGCAGTGATTCTTCCAAAGCAGAGAATCAACAAAAAACAAAGTACCGACATAGATAACAATCATGACTGCAGTGAATCTTCAAAAGCAGACAATGTACTTAGCGTAACAGCGTCGTTATGTGTGTTATTCCATTCCACGATTGTCCTAGGAAAAAAGGAATAGTTGAAACAATTTGTTCGGTGCATTCGTAGTGCTTTAGTCAGATTGTGTCTCTGTCTTGTCGCGTAAGCAGATGAAAGTGAAAGATATGTGATGTGTCAACCGCATAGGGATCTTGTATCAACTGGAAGGGAAATTTTAAGTGCAATATTCAATTTCTGTCCAGAATTGTTCGCAGTTTGCTTTTCAAAAGAACGCTTGTTATCGAATAGGACCGTACGAGTTATAAATGAACCTAACAACTTTTTTTTGAACCCTTTCAAGTTTTTGGAAATCAGTCTGAGTGTCTGAGTGAACGGATCCCTTATGACCACAGCATACTTCAGTATAGGACAGATAATGGCATCGTAAGCGAGGAGACGAACAGTTGGTGTAGCCGATCTTAAAGAACGTCATAGGAAGAAATGTTTGCGGAGGGTTTTAGCTACTACAAAATCTGTGTTTTTACCAGAATAGATTTTTTGTAATCCAGAGACCGAGGTACTAGTATTGCGTTACTTCTGACAGCATTGTATTGTTGGTAGAGTACTGGAACAAAAGACGGTATTTTTTTTAAGGTTAATTGTCATAAAGACTGTTTTAGCAAAATTAACAGGCATCTGCCTATCACACCAATAAATTAATTACTTTTAGAAAGTCCTGATTTAGCCTGATTTGATCGTCAACTGAGGTGATTTTTTGATGTAAGACACAGTCGTCGGCATACAACCTAGTGTGAACAAAAGTGTGTAATATATATATATATATATATATATATATATATATATATATATATATATATAATGATCCCACCCGGCGGGCATTTTTTCACCACTTTCTTTCTGACTCAAAAAATTCATCTGTTCCTATGACCCACCACAACCTCCCCTTTGCCTTCTGAGGTTTTCTTGACTGCCAACCCTTATTTTCTGTCTCATTTCACCGAGCCCCTCATTTCCCATTTTCTGATTCGCTACTTGCTTAGCGAGGGCTTCTGTTCTGGGAGTCTTGGTACCAAAGGCAACTTAAGAGGGTTCAACGCTGGTCGACCACTCTCGACATGTCGCAGACACTCGAGTCACGGCCCGGGAGTTAAAAAGAAGGTCCCCTTCACCCCGAGTAGTCTGAGTAGCGCTGGCTACCACCCCCACGTGCAGGAAACAAAAAATTCCTTAACATAAATACCCCAGAAAGTGGTGGGGAAACAGCCCCGCCGGTAGCGTAGTGGTTATCGCACCAGACCGGTATTCTGGAGGTCGTGGGTTCGGATCCCACCCGGCGGGCATTTTTTCACCACTTTGTTTCTGACTCAAAAAATTCTTCATCTGTTCCTATGACCCACCACAACCTCCCCTTTGCCTTCTGAGGTTTTCTTGACTGCCAACCTTTATTTTCTGTCTTATTTTACCGAACCCCTCATTTCCCATTTTCTGATTCGCTATATATATATATATATATATATATATATATATATATATATATATATATTACAAAAACATGTTTTACTTTCACATCGATACAGTTTTAGATTAGCGGGTGGCTCCGATCGGGTAATATTTACTCCACTGCGAAAAGAACGCTATAGAACAAATATCACCAGTGGTGTCCAAGAGGGTGTTTGTTTCCACCAGCGCTAATATGAGGATATAAATGTATGCTGTATGGGAATGCAGTATTAGAACTTGGAGTAGGCCTGGTAGACGAAGTCCTTACGCTTGACGTTGGAAGAAGGGCAAATAAATAATCAGGTGGTGATTCATTGGGTGCCCTCTTCGTCTACGGGCCAGGCTAAACACACATACATAAAGCCTGCTGACTTCGTCACATTTTAACGTGCTACACTTGGTAAAAAGCTATACTTGGTAAAGGCTATAATTGGTCAGGCTATACTTGGTAAAAGTTGGCATCACCGCATGGCCCGTAGCTTGCTTGGTCGACATTGGTCGTCGAGATTCAAGGAATGTAATAAATCTTCTGCCTGGAGCAAATTCTCATAAGATGAGTAAATTTGACCTGAACAGAGGCAAATAATAGATACAAATTCCCGTGCTGGTTTTTGCGAATGTTCACTATGCACAATAATATCAACAAAATGACCTCGCAACACAACTCTTTTTGTCAGTTTTTCTTTCTAACGCGGATTACTGAAATTGCGACTGGTGGTTTCGGGGCGGATAAATGTGTGTATTCGTTGTTACTTATCCAGATCCGAAACTTCACTTATTGACATCTGTCAATACCTATGGGCGCGTAAAGCCCCTAAAAGAACTCCGTGTACACCTAAGCACTTATGAGTTGTGAATGCGTAAATTGAGCGCCACGGAGTGCCCAGTTGGACGGTACAGGGTGTTCTGAGCGCTCTGGCTCGCTAGAGGCTGCTGCGCCTCTGGGCTATAGCGGTGTAGAAGTTGCCTGAGTGCGAAGCTCCGCACGAGGAGGGCGGAAGTGTAACTGCCGCCGCCCTCTCCGCTTTCCCACGTGGCTCTGAGCATGCCCAGGCGTTACTTAGCAGTGCGCGCTCCTTTTCTTTGTGTTCTGTTTCTTAAGCACGCACTACGGAAGGCGTCTCATTTAATCAAAACCTACGTGCCCCGTTTTTGAGACGGCGCATTTTAGGGTCGAAATACCTTAGGGGATCGGGCTGTCGGCTTCTTATGGCGTCGGTTGTCGTTGTATTCTCATGTGGTCGTGGTACTAAAACACCGGGACGCTCGTTTTCCAACGCCTTGCGCTTGAACGTAACGCCTGCTCAAAGAACAGACCGGGACACTCGTTTTCCAACGCTTAGCACTATAACGTTTCATTTCCATGGGAAAAAAACGCATACTAGAAGAACACACCGGGACACTCGTTTTTGTTTGCGCTCGCTTGCTTGCTTCTAGTATTTCGCTCCGTGCTCGCTTTAACTTTAAAATTTGCAATGTTCCGTTTCGAATTTCAATTCTCCGCCGCCTTCGTAATTTGGGATGTCGCGCATATCAGCGCGCACCGTGTGGCAAGAGAGGGAGACTTACAATCTTTGAATATACTTATACACTGCATGCTTCGCTCCTCCCCAGGTTCCAGGTTAGTGGAGATAGTTTTTCGCTCGAGAGCCACTTAGTTAATCATCCTGCTTTAACAAAGAGCCTTCATAATTGAGCGATTTTAATTTGTGACGCCCCTGTATACCGGTAGCTGAGGATCCTAAGGCACCCTCAAATTACAGCTGTACGCAGCTTCTCGAATATTCTCGTAAAACTAGCGCGAAACCGACCTCGCCGCCAACCTGCATAGCTTAGTTATTGATTGCACTTATCTGCGTTTGCCGTATCCTGAACGAAAGGCATTCAGAGCAGACACCGTACACTCTACGTTCCACGCTCTCACGCCCGCCAAGCACTTATCCCTGTACGGCGTGGCTTTACGGCTGCAAAAGACGTGTTTCACGCGAGAGAGCCCGTCGTGAAAGGCCGTCGTCGCGTGCGAGCGGCGCACAACAGCCTCGTCCTTTGAGGAACCGACGATAGACTGCAGGAATGCGCTCACGCCTTGCGCCTGCAGCCGCGCCGACTTTCAGAAAGCCGCCACCTCCCCGGGAAGTAAATACCGATTCCGTAGTCTTAGAGGCGTAGCCCGCTGTCTGCAGCCAGCGGAGCCGCTGAACAGACGTCCACATCACCGCCAGTCGTGATTTAATGGAAGCAACGGAAGCGCCGTTTTTCGCCCCTGCGTCTTAACGTTTTCTGGTGTTTCTGGTCGCCCACGTCCACAAAGTGACACTCGATTGATGGCTTAGTAGGAATGTTTTCCTCTCATCCAGTTGTTGCTGTTGTAGCGTGTGCAAATTGATTGCGTGCACGATAAAAGCTTGCTGCTTTCTAAGCGAAGTGCACTTGTCACTGCAGGAGACAATGCCGCAAAAAGGCCTCATCTCACCCACTTTCGGCTCCTTGTCATACAGCCGCGGTTGCTTTTAAGTGTGCTGACGTTCCTTCGATCTTGCCCATCCTTATAAGAGTGCCTCTGGATGAAGACGTATACGCTTATTAAAACGGTGGCGGCTCGTGGTACAGTCGTGATGCGCGCTGTTCCCGTTTTGTGCGCTAACCGCATCCGCGGACGTTAAAGAAACGAGACGACGCCGCCGCTCGCGGGTTGGGCGCCCGCGTAATAGCTAGGACATCAAATCGAGGCCAAATCGTGCTCTATTAAACGGGTCGTGCATCGTCTTTCTATAAGAAGGAGGAGGAGAGGAACTACGCGTCTATATACCAAAATTAGAATGTACACTCGACAACGATCGAGAGACGCCGCTTTGTCCAGGAAGATGATCGGGAGCTGCAGTGTGGGCGTGCCTGTATAACGTACAGGCTTTCTTACGAGTGAATACCTCGCCACCCGACCCGTCCTGGCAATGTTAGGAACGTATAGCGAGCGTTGAACGGACGCGTGAGCATTTCCGTGGTACTTCTTTATAGGCGCAAACCACAAAATAATTGTGGTTTGCGCCTAAAACAGAAGAACTGAGTTTGTAGCGTCCGCAAGTTAACCCAGTGACTTATAGGTATTTCGAGCCATTCTCCTGTAATCACGTCGTACGCACGTTCGGTGTTGCCAAGTATTGGCGCACTAGAAGAGGGAATGTTTCGCCGCTTTTTTTTTATTATTTACCAGGAAAGCGTCTTCTGTGTGTGCAGTCGGCAATGGTTGCAAATTTTTAAGCCATAGCACGCGTGCCGAGGGCGAGGAGTCTCGGGGCTACATTTTCCCTTGACGCCGTCGTTGTGTGCCAAGACCCGCCTCCGTTCAACAGTTTTGTAAACACGCTGCTGCCGCCTCAAGTGGTACACCTACGCGGTACCGCCGACATGGCTATAGCTACTACAGAGATTCGAAAAAAAAAAAAAGAGAAAGCATCCATTCTCTTGGGCCCGTTCTCTGAGAGGACACTTCTTTTTGCTAAGATGTACAGTCTGTCAAAATTTTGTGGGCCAAGCCGGAAACGCGCAAGCTGCAAAAAATTCAGTGTATACAAGCTAGCGTCCCGAGTGAGGCTGAAACTGTTTATGCAGGAAGGCTAGAGAAAAACACCTTTCTTTCCTACTGCCTTAAAATATTTTTGTCACAATTAAAGGTAAAGCCGATTATTTGAATTCTTTGTGGTCGAGAGGGCTTAGGGTTGGCCCACAAAATTTTGGCAAAGCGTGTACGTTGTTGTTGACGATTGCGAAATAATCGTAATGCTATTCTCATCCGACTGCGGAGACGCAAGTGCGTCTGTGCCTACGCACGCACGAACGGCGTCCCGCTGCCGCCGTGAGGCATATTCGAAGGCGCGCGAAACTTCCGCGTGCGTGTTGTCCCCGCGAATGTCGTCGTCCACGATATCGTGCGCTGCTGCGGCGTTCGCTTCTTCCCACGAGAGACGGTGGATGGTGCAGCCGCTTTTGGCTCGGAGGCTGCAGCAGCGGCGGCGAAGAGGAGGAAGCGCTTTCGAACGGCTCTTCTTCTTCCTCGCGGGGAACCTGTTTGGCGAGGAAAAGGAGTCTGGGCCACGGCGACGCGGGACCGAGGAGCCGGCCCAGCGACGTCTGACCGCCGCCCGTGTTCCTTGATCAGCCGTGTCTTTGGCCTGCCTGCTGCAACCAAGCGGCCGGGAAATGCGCATGGCCGCCAGCAGATGCGCGCGTGGAAGACTGATCTACCGAAGCTGCCGCGATAAGCGTGGCACGGCGCCAAGGCCGATCGGTAGCGCCCCCGAAACCGTATGCACGATGCTTGTGTGCGAACCATAATGGAGATAGAGTCGCAATTTATGCACGTACGGGATACTTTTTCTGTCCTCGTACTTTCTTTTTTTTTTTTTTGTCGCTGATTTTGTGGGCCACGTTTTAGGAGCTGCGCGTGTTCACCCGCCTTGCGAGGCCAGATCTGAGCGTCGGTTTTGCTGGGGTTCGATCCCTATGAGAGTCGTCGTTCTTGTGAACAGCCCACAAGCTGGATAGTCCTTTTTGTTGAATGCTGTACAATGAGCGTTAGTGATAGTCCCGAATTCGGTGCTGCATACTGTGGCAGCAACGCCTCGCATAGGTGTGTGCTCACAGAGATGGCGATCTTGGCACCAGTGCATAATATTCTAATTCACTCCGTTCACAGGGAGTCGCGTGCCCGGCTCCATTTGTGCGCGCGGCGCCCATTTGCATTGTGCGAAGCCCCGCAGTGCACTGCAGCCGATGATACCTGCATGCGCTGCGAGCCGCCGCCGCCGCCGCCCTCTTCCCGCTGCAGGAGCAGCGGCGCGTGTAAGCACATGTGTACTGCACGAGGGTGGGATTACACATGCGCGTCGTCTGCTCGCCCCTCTCTCTAGTGCTCTCTTTTGCGTACTGCCGCCGGTGTCTACTTACCTGCGTGCCCTTCTTCTTTAAGTGCCCCCGAATTTGAGGAAGCCGTCATTGCGTTTTGCCTCGAGGAACGCTTTATTTGCACCTGGCTGGCTACGCAAACTGGAGGAGGAGTTTACCAGTGGCTCTTGAGCGGTCCTCCGTTGCAACGAGCATGTAGGGAGCGACTTGCTCTGGCCACTTACGGCACCCTTTGCGCCCACCTCTGGCGCTGTTCGAAAACCGGCGTGCAAAAACGCGCGAAGGCACTGATTTCGTTCGACGAAGCTCGAGCAACGAAAAAGGAGGGAAGCCATCCCGCCGTGCGAGAGTGGATGTCGTCCAGTGGAGCTGTTTTAAACCACAACACATGCTGATTGGGGAGGGTATGAAATGTTCCTCGTTGTCTCGGCGGGCTTGTCGCTTGCACTCGGCTTCTGTGGCTGCAAATTATAAGTCTTGACTACTCTGACGCATGCGCTAGCCATCGAATGACGTCCCACCCACCCCCTCCCCCTCCTTTCGAGAGCAGCTGGAAACCTGATATTTACCAGAATTTCATAAGGGGGGGGGGTCATTCTCATTGTTCACTGGCGCCTTATCGTCCATCATGCGGCTTAGATGCCTGTTCTTGTGTTTTTATTCTTTACAAGAATACTGAGCTCTATGCTGCATGCCTGATTAGCCTGACGCGTGCGCTCGGTGTCTTGGGCGAGAACTTCACGGGTCCTGCCTGGGTTTTTTTGTTTACGACACCAAATTTTCAGACCAACGAGAGGTTAACAGCTTCGCTGTCAAATGTGGCCAGATTAATGGACGGGTGAGCATTGTATCGAGAAATCCGGTGATGGGGTCTGTGACAGCGAAACGGTTCCTTGGGAAGCACGAGGCGTTCCACAGCGCGAGGCGTGTCAGCGCGAGCACGCCAGTCGCAGATGAAGAGAGCGGAAGGACGCAGCCGAACGAGCGAGTAGACGCGCAGATAGGTTGACCATCGTCGTCTTTCTCCCACTACATGGTGGCGGGAACGAGCAGCAGCACAACGCGTAGTGACAGATTGTAGTTATTCCAAAGCGTTAATGCCGATCGCGAAGCGTCCCAACCCGCGAGGTTAAAAAGCCCTTGGACAACGCGAGGCGGAAGCAACGACGTTCATACTTTCGCATTCACAACCCATGAAGAGTGCCTCGGATTTTTACCTTTCCCATTAGCACTGATCATTTTCTTGTATACCTTGTTTTTTGGGCGCGTGGAGTCGTTCTCCAGACTTGGTGTCGTTGGCAATGTTCACATTCGGATCCCACGGGGTGAACCTCTTTACTGGCACGGGGTCTCACCGTGTCCTCTATTACAACACGTAACCACAAGCACGTGCGTACGTGCGTGCGTGCGTGCGTGCGTGCGTGCGTGCGCGCACGACAGACCGAACGAATTATCTCGATTCAGTCTGCACACGCTGCTGTAGAAATGAATGAGTGGATGTTGAATGAAAGTGCACGTGACGTGAACTCACGGCGAGCCTTGAGAACTTGACGAGGGTGCATTTGACCATTGCTTGCTTTTTGGCTCTTATTCGTTGTTCCTCAAGAAGGGTAGCGGGAACAGAACGCGACCTTGCGGAGGCGTGTTTTTATTATAAGGAAAACTGGCCGATAGATAGCATAAACGCACCCTCGCTTCCCTCTTGCGACAAGGAACTAAGTTCCTCCGATGGCTTTCTATGAGCGATGCGGTTCTGACGTGCAGCAGGTGCCTTGGGCCTTACGGACGAGGGGTGGAATCTTAGTATTTATTAATGCGAATACATTAAATCACCCATCAGGCAGAGAACCCGGCTTTGGTACTGTCTGTAGCAGCGAACCGACTCCTAAACCCACATGGCTGCAGCATGCTTCATTAATAAAGCGCAAAGAATGAGAACCGCGCTGCTAGTCAACGCTGGGGCATGCGCGAGAGCCACGCGGAGGGCGGGAGGTCCGGCCGAGACTATTTTTTAAGGATATTTGTTTGCGATAGCCTTACTTAAAATAGCCTGGTACTCTGTTCTCAATAAACAGTTGTTGGTTAGAGTACGATCTGTCTTTCGTGTGCCTTCTTTGGCCCTTCTGCATAGTTACGTCGGAACATTTCAAGTTGTTTTTCCATCACCCCACCGGACCCGTAGGGCGCTGGGCGTCTCGCCAGGCTGCAACATTAGACGTCGTTTCTGACTTCCCCTGTAGCATTCCAACGCACGGGTCCCTAGTGGCTACAATGGCGATTTCAGCGGAAGGACGATACCCAGGCGGCACAATAGCCGGTAAATTTGCAAGCGTCTCTCTTCACAACTGAATCCTCCTTGCAGCGTACATGTAGCGTAGTCATCATTTGGTCCCCGGAGAGGGGGTGCATAATGGTGTTATAAATCACGGGAAATGATCATGCTGCAGCCTCCGGCGCCCGTGCATTCGATTGTGAGCACGTGTGGCGCACTTGTCGGCACGCAGTCCCGTAGAACGGACGCCCGTGTCCGTCGCGCTGCTTCGTTTATTCGTTCTCACTCGCTCGCACGGTTGCCGCCTCAATTCCCTCACGTATTACACATGTCACATTTTTCGCACTTCGGCCCCCTTCCTCGTCGACCATAGCCGGGAGGCCCGGATGAGACCTTCTCAGTTTTCGTTCATAAGGACGTTTCGCAGCTAGGCGTTTCCAGTAGACTTTTTGCGGCCCGTCTCACAGACAGGTCTCCGTTCCCGTGGACTAAAACGGTGTACAGATCCTTACATTCTGTGAATCCAACTAGTGTCACTAGATAAGATACAGAGTACCGTCACCGAGGCTGCCATTTTGGCGTTTATCAGTGTTGCCAGATGACCGCTTCTGCGTCCTCACCGCTAGCTTTGACAAGTAATTTGTAAACAACCCTGCCGAAGACGCAGCAATACCGCACCTTCAGACGCACTTCTGCAGCTGAAACGCTGCGAATCACGTTATCTTGGATTCGCGATCGGAACGACCCCAGTCGCGCGCAGCCGCAGAACAGGGAGGACAGTCTGAGACTACCGCAGTTGACCGACAGAAATCGCATGAACAACAAAATGGCGAAGCCTATGAACCGTCGCAGTGTAAACAATTGTCACGTGATGCGAACTGACCATAGATAATGGCGGCGGAACGGAACAATAGGAGAAAAGAGAGCCGGTACTCTGTACCCTTATCTAGGGACGCTAAAACCAACTATACGCAATTGAGAGTTCTACGGCACTTGACCCATGGCGTCTCAGATTGCTCTCTCTGCCTTTGTAGCCCTGACTATTTCCGGCTGCATAATTTTGCCGCCCAAGCCCTATGTAAATGAGTGGCGCATGCGAGCACGTACGCGGATACGGGCACAAGGGCGCAACACGCGGCTGTGGCTCGTGTACGCTTTTCTCGAAAAGAAAGAAAGTTAAGCGGGAGTGATAAATTGATGAATCATAATGGAATGCCCTTCAACTCTGTGAAGAAGGATGACCACCGAAGCTAGGCGCTGTCCAAGATGTGCACGCAACAAAACACATTTGTTTCTAATTTGCGATTAAGCATACTTAGTTATTTCAAGGAAACTTGGAAGGACTGGAGTTTTGATCTAGTGGACATACACGGGGCAGTCCGTTTTCCTCCCGTAGAAACATTGGTAGCAGACGGGAATTTTGTAACGCGGTTACAACTTCGCTGTGAACTACGTGATGATGAGAAGTACGTAGATGACACTCGGCGTAAAGTTAGAGTCATCTTAGCGTTCGATCCCGGTATAATTTTCGGTAAAACAAGAGTTGCCGCCGCTTTTTGTAACCACACTACCTGCGTAGACGGTTTTCGTTCTACGCCACTCCGTAGAC
Source organism: Haemaphysalis longicornis (assembly GCF_048455015.1). Lineage (NCBI taxonomy): Eukaryota > Metazoa > Arthropoda > Arachnida > Ixodida > Ixodidae > Haemaphysalis > Haemaphysalis longicornis. Next base: position 182,552,425 of record NW_027526295.1, read on the forward strand.
GGACAATCTTACAGGCCACAAGCTAGCGCTGCACAGCTTCGCTGTGGCGGTGCGCTTTCGTCGCCTCGAGCGGCGTTTCATGACGTGGGAACCGTCTCCTGAATGGCCTTCTGGCTGCGAACAAGGTCGCTGGCGGCCTGTTCCGTAGACTCGAAAGATGCGCACCCGATTATCCTGGTGGTACGGCAGCCGGTTCTGTTTCCCTTCATCTGGTCTTCCCCCTCTGACCGTCGCTGCCGTGTCCTGCTCTCTCATGCTGATTTGTTTCTCGCAGAATAGACGCGCACGTAATCGCCTTTGAGTAATTAAACAAAAATGCAGTCGCTGTGACTCAGTGCTTCAAGGACTTTTTATGTATACGTTCTAGGCGAAATAGTTTTTTTACGGCGGGTTCCGTTTTCCATAATCGTTCTCACGCTGTTTTGTACGGCAAAAGGCTGTGAAAGAACGCACTTTTTTTATCTGCTGAACCGTTACCCGACCACAGGCGCCATCGTGACAGCAAATCACATTTTGTTGAAGGTCAAGAGAGATTAACTAGCGCGCTCGCTTCCGGATTCGTATGTATGCAGAACGAGCTTGAAGACCGGGTAGCCGCTTCAGGTCTCGAAAAACCGTAGAATAAGCGAAACGAGGCCAAGTGCTGTGCATGGGCCGTTAATTGCGAGCACACACGCGGGCCTTGGATAATCTACAAACAAAGATTTATATATATATATATATATATATATATATATATATATATATATATATATATATATATATATATATATATATATATATATATATATATATATATATATATATTCCTTATTGTTGTACACAAGAAACACAGGCAAGCTAGCGACCTTCGTGCAACACCATGCGACTTACAGGGGCCCATGAAGTCAAAATACAATGACATAATTTGAAAAGACTGGCCCTGGTATTCTGAGTCCATCCCCCACTCGCGCCTCCAGTGATCTTTGAACTCTATTTCCCCATGCATAAGCAGGAGATCTATTTCCCCATGCATAAGCATTGCTGAATCCTCCCCTCAGCCGAGTGGAGGGAGCAAATGGAGTGGAGAAGGGACTCGGAATACGGCCCTGGGCTTCAGTACCTCCCTCAGCTTCATTCTGGCCACGTAAGACGTTTTTAACCGAGAAAACGCAAGAAATATTGAAGAAAAAAAAAACGTAAATTTCGCGCTACAGTGGCGTGTTATGGGCAGCACTAAATACGTAATTTCCAGTGTAATAACTGCACGTTAGCACTCAAGTGATGGGGTCAAACGGAACCAAGGGCTCCACTGCAGTCGTCCAGCCATGCGTCTTAGCGATGGGTTCGTTCGGCGGCCGCCAATCGTGCAAACAAGATTCCGTGACGTCAAGGAAAAGTTGCCGGAAAATGGCGAGGTAGTCGCCACTGTTGAACGTATTTTCTTGAATATCTCGGTTATCTGTTCGAAGTTTGCGACAAAATTGGTACCATTGTTATCAGGACAAGGCAGGCTTTTTAACGAACCCAACTGGTATTTTGTCTTCGGTGTTAAACGAGTATTAACTTGTCGACTTGTCCAAATGTCGATGCTTTTGCACCATGCGGCATCGATTCGCATTGATCCGCATGTACAATACGTGGCAAATGAAACGCGAACACGAAAATATGAATCAGAACACGCAAATAACGCTATTTAAAGTCCGGAAATGTGGCTTTCCGAATATACCAATAGCGCGCCATTATTAGACCTCAACGAGCACTATTTTTTCAATTTTGCGTGTTCTGAGTCATATTTTCGTGTTCGCGGTTCATTTGCCGCGTATTGTCGTGGCGGCAAGCGAAATGCGAACACTAAAATATGAACCAGAACGCACAAGTAGCGATATTTCTTTTCGTGCAAGTATATATAGAATGACGCGTGGCTTATTTACGAAAACGAAGTTCGGGAACGTGACTTTCCAAATATGTCAATAGCGCGCCATTATTCGACCTCCACGAACAGTTTTTTTTTTTCAATTTTGATTGTCCCGGTTCATATTTTCGTGTTCGCATTTTATTTGTCCTGGACTCTACCACCGCCAAAAACGTAGACGGAAGGTAGGAAGAATGAAAGACAGCGGCAGTATAGAATATTTTGGCGGACATCGACGTGCGCTGCAGCTCAGGGGCCCAGCGTGGTTGTTGCAGTGCACGCCAACGCGTCGTATACGTACTGAGGGAAGGATGTTGTAATGTTGGGGAGGGAGAGGGGGTAGCCCCGGTGCATTCCTGGCCGCTCCTGTTCCCTCGCTGGCTGCTCCCATTTCCAGCACTGCACTTGCACGCCGGGCTCGCCGCGGATGCAAGGCCAAGGTGAGCTCGCCTCATCAACGCCAGCCTCCTTCCTTCTTTCTCCATCTTCGTTCTTACTTTATTCCCCTCACGTGAAAGGGGTTCCGTTCTTGTGCGCTGCTCTGGACGTGACGGACGATCCCCCGACGCTGACCACCGCATAACGCTTCACCCGTCCCTCGCTCGTTGTTTATACGCGCGCAGGCCTGAGCTTTTCGACGCTCGATGGAATTCTCACGCGTAGGCATTCTTTGCCGAAGTACTCCTGCACCGACCGCGGAATGTCTTGCGTCTGCACAAAAATGCATATTCGGCGGACACACGTAACCGTGATAGCTGTGTAAGGGGAGGGTATTGGTTGAAGAAAATGAGAATAGAAACTAAATATGAACTGACGAAGTTACAAAAGGTCTATCTAAATCTAAACCACAGTCCTCACGAGACTGAGGCAGAAATTGATAAAAAAAATCCGGCGTAACAAACAAAGCCAAATAATCATAAAAAATTGCCAACCGTGTAACTCGTTGTATGAGCACATAAATGTATATTTGTCGAAGTTATGACCGTTTTAGTGGTGTAAATGTATATCATTGGTAAAAAATGAAGAAGAGAACAGATCAAACAAACTAAACGTCGCTCTAAATAACCCAATATAGCCTAACGGGATTCAGAATCGACGAAAGTAGCCCAATTTAGCCGCTCGTAGCCAAATCTTTTTATAAAAAATTCATAACGAAGAGGGGCGGCGTACGAAGGCTTGCGCTTTAGCGGACAATTCTCAGAGTGTCTGTGCAATCTTTTTTCCGTAGTTAGTTTCCAGGTGGCTAGAGGGAGATTGGGAAGAATGAAGGAGTGGACGAATCACTTAATTAATTTCAGAATGTTTGAGCTCTGGCCGATCAACAAAAGTGTGGGTGGGTGAAAAAAAAAAAAACGTACAGAAATCCTGAAAATTGTCTACTTATGTGTAAACCTTCATACACCGCTTCTCCCCTTCGTAAACTTTACGCTTTCTTGACGGCACCTTCTGTGTTAATTCTTGTTTTTGTGATAATGTTTTGTCTTTAATAGTGCGTGGGCTTTCTGATTTCTAATAGATTGAGCTTTCTGATTTCGTCACTTCGTTTGAAGTTCTTAAAGTTTTTTTTTTAAGTTTTATGGCTTTAATTGTGCAAATTTTCGTCGTTTTCAGTTCGCGTCGCGCGTTGGGCGACTTTTCGTTTCGCTTGGTTATTTGTTTTGTTTTCTTTGTTTTTTGTCACTGAACTACACTGGCATTATTTTAACTATTCAATGTATCAACACCGCAAATGCACATTTCTGTCCATATTCAAGGACAGAAATGGCTACTCAACAAAGAATGCTCACGCATTAAAGATACAGGGACAATTCATCTCTAGTGATTGTGTTTAAACGCGGAGAATTCTTTTGCTCGCTTTTACCGGAGAGGTAGCCTCAGATAAGGATCCCGGGCTCTTTATAGGATCCTTTTAGGAAAGAGCGAAAGTGCCAGAACGCTTCCGCATTAATACTAAGATTTGCTTCACCGCCATAATACCCTTTGTGCGATGGTGCACCCTTTACAGGCGAGTCGGTGATAGACGGCTCGGCCATAGCGAGCCAGCCTGCTACCATAATGAATAATATTTCGCAATAATAAAAATGTGATTGAGGCTAACATGAGGGGGGAGGGGGGGGGGGAGTATAGCGCTTGTTAAAAAGTTGCCTATAACGTAAGACGCGCTTTTATGTTGGCCTTCATAGGTTTCGGTGAGACTGTGGCGTGATTTTGGTATAGCGGCGGAAGTTCTCAGGACCCCCTTAAAACGCGATAGACGTTCTCAGTGGTGATCGAACCGTAAACCCTTGAGTCGATAAAAAAGGTTCTCCTCAGCGGCCAGCTCAGGCTCGCGCACTGTTCTTGTGATGGCGGGGACTCTTTCTCCCCCTTCAAGAAATGCTCGTGGCTTACGTGGCCTAAGCTGCAAGGGGCTGGCGGCGAGAGTGATTGTATATTATGTTTAGAAACGGCATTGATCTCGAAAGCGCTGCTGCATAGGCGTGCTTCTGCATTGGGGGAGGGTTAAAGCGCGGCACATACGCTGCAAGGACTTAGTAGAACAGGCAATCAGTGGTGCGACATTTAAAAAACCCACTGCACGAACCACTTTTTCGCCAGGAACGGGTGAACTGGATGTAATGCAGGCGCATCTATTGCAGTATCTAGTCCGTAGGAATTAATTAAGCTTCGGAGTTCGCCGTGGTGCGTTGTCATGCGAAACCTTTTCGCTACTTACTCATCAAGTGCACTTCGAAACACATTCTGTTCCTACTGGACACTTTGAACACGTTTTTATCACGAAAGAACGTGCGCATGGTTCTACTCTTATCGCTGTACGTTCACCTGTATGTGGTACAGGACGCTGATGGCGGGCAGCTGTGGCGAACCGGGGTTGGGCCGCGCAATCGAGTGTGTGGAACGCCTCTGCGCTGTTCGCATGGTACGCAAGCGCAGAAAATCTACTGTATACCCAGCCGCATGGTTTCACGCGCACACACACAAAAATACCTTTCGAGAGGTACTAAACATGTGGCTCGCATCCAGATGACATCGTTGCGTTTGAACTCACTTTCGACATCTTTCGCAAGCTGCACTGGCTTTCTGAACCGACAGCTTCGGCGCCAGCGCCAGCTGCTGGATAGATAACCATGTCCTGTTGAACAAGTGACGCACCGTTGTTGCTGGCTGCTTCAGTTTGAGTTGCCTCTTTCACCCGGCCTCTATGAGTGTCGCTGAGGCATGCGGTTTACTCTACATTCACAGGCTGCTGAGTTAGCCGGGGCCGCAGTACAATAAGGGCTCCCTTAGCGGGATTACACATGGCCTCACTTTCAGCGCGACTAAGAGCGTGCCTCTCACTCTGGCCCTCGTCCAAGGCCGACTTCGGATCGCTTATACGGCCGACCCCGAAGTGTAACGGCAGCACGCTATCGCTTTGTTTCCGGAACAGAACCGGTTTCGAAGAAACCTGCTGCTAAGCGCTCCTGCGGCTGTGTGTCTATTTAACCGGCTAAATACTTCCAACGCTGGCGGCTGCGCAGTCGTTCAAACTTGTCCCGTTATTTTTACACGTGGCGGCTCCCTTCGCCGTAATTAGGTCACCGCACCGATGGATCGTCGCGCCCGCAGCGAATATTTGCGCTATCAAGTTTAACTCGCGAAATCTCTTCTTTGTTGACCGTACGGCGGAAGTCTAGCCTCCGTGTATTTTTGAAGCTCAGAAGAAGAAAAAAATGCGGCACTCTTCGCGACGACCAGCTTATAAACAGTCGCGATGACTTCATAGGCGTTTGCGACGTGGTTCGACTTCATTCAGTCGTCCTACTGGCAGGACGCTTTGCGAGTCTCTGTGAAGTCGCGCTCTGCTTCTGACGCCGGCACCCAAAACCACGCAGCTGAGGAACCACCCTGTATGTGAAGGAGAGAGACGACCCCGTGCGGCGGATATTCCGCCGAAAGCACGCGCTCGACCGATAAGCCGTAATTTTCTCCGCCGATGTCCCAAGCTGGCGAGCGCAGCTTTGTTTCGTGTGAACTGGGCCGAAGCTCGCTCGTCGCGCGCGCCGCAGACTCGAGAGGAGGACCTCGACCTCGACGCCTTCCCGCTTGTTATTTTCAGAAGGCTTAACGCCTCGCGGGCAGTCCATTCTTTCCCCGAGACAGGCACAGGGGAGAGGACGGTTCCAAAGCGGCCGTCACCTTGTCGCGTGTGAATTTTGAGTGGGCCAGCGGCGAAAAAGAAAAGGTGACCACCGCCGACTTGACCACCGGCTCCGTTGTTGAGTGCGCCTGTGTGCACCGACTGCGTGCGGCCAATAAAGGAGCGGCTCCAGCCCTTTTTTGGTCGCATTCCAGGGGTTGACAAGGAGGGGCGATCTTTGGAACAATGCGCGTATAGGTAGCCGAACCGCGCACTTGCAAACAAAAAGTGAGGGAAGAAAAGGGCAAAAAACCAGGCGTTCGAAAACAAAAGCGACAGAGAGCAGCGCCGCCTCGTCGTATATTACAGTCGGCCGCGAAGCACTGAACAAAGGCGCTGGAATTCCTCGGTCGCTGCCTCTGCTGCGGAGGTCCTCTCCTCGGGGCAAACAGCGTGCGAATGGAGACGCCGCCGCGGCATTCTTGCGTTCACACTTGCGCCTCCTCCCGCGATGGTCGCCGTCTGGACGGCGCTGTAATTCCTTCCTCCTTCTTCTTCACGTCTGCTGCTTCCTTCTTCTCGTGGTGGGTGCACGAAGGTCGTCCAGCATTGGCCGTGAGCACTGCCCACTGGCGTGTGCGTGCGTGGCCGCGCCGTACGTGTAGCCTTCTGCGGGCAAGGCACGCAGAAGAGCTGGCGCCATAACATCGCCGTAGCACGCAGATGGGCCGCTTCGCTCTTCGTAGTCCCTCCCTGGCGTGCGTATACCGTTCCGCCGATCTTTTCGAACTGCAGCGAACCTCTGGCTTTGAAGGCTGCGGGCGTGCTGCACCAAGTCGGGGTGGATTTCACGATTAGCGCGGGTTTTATGGTAAATTCCGCTAGGAGGAGGTTGCAGATGGGCTCGTTCGTGACAGATACGGCAGTGTTTGGAAGTGGCGCATTTTTTGTTACCGAAGGTACCGCTCTTGCGGATGAATTGCGTCTCAGGCACGTTATGCGGAGCTGCAGTCTGAAGCAACAACAGCAGCAACTACAAACGCGCTCATCTACCTGCGATGAGTTGGCGTTTATCAGTTAATGAGAGGAGAGTAAGTGCATATTTGACATGGTAGCGTGTGTGGTGTCTTCATTTGTGTCGCGAGGGTCCTACCAAGGCAGCCGTTAGCCTCCCCAGAAAATTGAAGGAAAAACTTGAAAATTGTAGTTAAAATCGGACGGTGGCTGGAGGGGAATACAGGCGCGCGAACTACGTTTAAGTATCGGAAACCTGTCCCTCTGCAGCGTGTAGTAAATCGATGAACGCTGTTCCCAACTCTTCACCGTGCCCGCCTGCGCTGTGTGTCTGTATTCGAAAAAAAAAATAAACAGATTGAGAAGACGGTCTCGGGTAGTCTCAGGTCCCGTATTCACCGAGCGAAAGCAGCGACCGGCCGGAACGATTGGCGAGCCCCGCGAGGCGCCTCTAATCGCAATCGGACGCACCCGCGGCGTGCTTGCGGCCAGCGGCAGCCGTGGCCCTGACATCAAAACGGCGGCGCGCATACCAAATGCGCCGGCCGAGCGCGTGCGTCCGCGCCCCACCGTCGATGCGATCTTGTCGCGTCACGCGTCCGCCGGCTTGTTCGCCTCGTTTCGTTATTTACGGCGCTGTACACTTGCAAGCTTGTTCGCGTAACGGGAGGCACAGGCTGTGTTGCTGCGCGTCGAGCGAGAAAAGCCGACAGTGTGCGCGCGCCGCGCTGCACCGCTCCTGCTTCGGCCCTGTTCGGAGCGGGGTGACCGACCTGCGAATTGGCGCGTTGCTCCTGCCGATCTGTTACGGGTGTCGTTGGTTCGTGTGCGCATGCGTGGCAGAAACCCGTCTGCTACTGCGCATTCTATGCTTATAAGTTGCTGCTGCGCTCTGCACGTGGTGTTAGATGCGAGGGCAGAGTCGTAACAGCATATTCTGAGCACGTTACACGCAACCGATCTTCGATTTTTGATGCGTAAGCATTTTTTATCGAGTATCCCATAACGCCAGCCGTGTAGCGCCTTGAATCCGAACAAAAATTTATAATTGGCGAAGTTATCACGTTTAATCGTTACAGTAGTGTAAACATGCAATACTTGTCGAAGGAAATGTTAAAAAAAAAAAAAACGTTGTTGGACCTTCTGTTGATCTGCTGTTGCCCTATGGCACCTTCGAGGCGGCTGCCACAACTTGACAACTCTAAGCACACCATTCGATAGAGCGTGCCAATACCTCACCCCGACAACGGCGAATTCGATAGGGTCAATATCGGGTTGAATGAGGTCAGTTTTAGTTGGTACACTCCGCCCATATCTCACGACAGCCGACCACCATCGTCCGTCCGACCTTCGCTGCCCGCCACAGCCGGAACCATCGCAGAAGCGGCCCCAGACACCGGCAAATAGGAGTTACAGCGCTCGCCGTCCAGTCATCCGAGGAATATTTGGCGGCGTACTGCCACTTCGCTGCAAATGTTGTCGAAAGGCGATAGCCACTTGCCGCTCCTGCCGCGTACATGCCTCTCTTCCCTTTCCCGCTCACCCCTCACGCTCTCTCCCTTCCGTCTCGCTCCTCCCACGGTAAGTACAGGCGAGCCCGCTTATAACGAACACAACGGGAAACCGAAATCACTTCGTTATATCCGCTTTTCGCTATATCTGCACAGAAAATCTATGTATACCAATGGTAACGGGAAACGAAGATTTGTTCGTTATAGCCGCTATTTCGTTAAAACCGGGTTCGCTATAAGTGGGCTATAGTGTACACTAAAAAGGCGCACTACGTGCGCTCTCATCCAGCGGCCGTGCTAAAAGTCTGCCGCCTTCCACTGCTCACACCCTCTGCTGGAACCTTTCGTCAACTGTGAACTTGGAACGCTGCCACAAGGGGGCGCCGTGAGCGCTTTTTGTAATTTGAGGTCAAACTTTTTTCGAGGCGTATTTTTTATTTGCTATCGCAAAAATCAAGCAGCCGTGTATTTTTAATTAAACGGACAATGCAAATGTCATTTATATGTTGATGTCTTGCCTCAAATATTCCTAATGCTTTCTTTTCGCTCAACAGTGTTGACAAGTATGAACACTGCCGCCACCAGATTTAGTAGTTTAATTGAATTGCCTGTATAAACGTCTCGTTGTAGATTCATTTACTTTCGGCCTGGCGGCTGAACCGAGGGACAGACAGACAGACAGAGAGAGAGGCAGACAGACCGAAATTGTCGCGTTTAGTAGCCCAAGAAAGACTGTCGTCTTTAAAACCTCGGGAGTTTTTGGCAATGTCGTGCTTGATTCGTTCGGCTCAGCCTGGGCCTTCATCCTCCTGCCGCGCTTGTTTTTCTCAGTTCAACGTTGGCGCTTTTTCAGACCTGTACTGCAGACGCACTGCCAGACAGATTGTCGACCTCGCCTCGCCAATTGCCTTACAGGCGAGGTCATTCCGTTGTTCTCTCCGTGCTTATTATTAGACTAGTGACCAAGTTATCCTGTTCTCTTCATGGGCTTTACTTCTCATTTCCGTGCAATGATATCTATCTATTGAGGAGGAGGAGGAGGAGGAATAAACGCACCGCTTGCTGTGCTTCGCCCGGTCAGCAGTGACATGCCCCTGCCCCTCGAGCTCTGTGAACGTCTTGCGGTAAATTTGGGTTTTCGTGGAAAAACCGCGTGGTGTTTTGCAGGGTCAGGGTCGATATTCAGGCGCGGAGCGATTGAAGCATCGTCATCCTGTGCTCAGTGGTCGACGTGCTATTGTTGTCAGGCTATAGATCTGAAACATGGATTTGTGTCCTCGACGCTGGTATGAGAGAGAGAGAGAGAGAGAGAGAGAGAGAGAGAGAGAGAGAGAGAGAGAGAGAGAGAGAGAGAGAGAGAGAGAGAGAGAGAGAGAGAGAGAGAGAGAGAGAGAGAGAGAGAGAGAGAGAGAGAGAGAGAGAGAGAGAGAGTTTAGACCAAGACACTCGAAAATGGCGGGGACTAGCAGTGCATTCTGTGCACGGTGTGTTTGGTCGCTACGGTCAAAATACCTTCTCTCGACTATTTCTTTCCACAACAGTATGTATTATCGACACGGTTTTTAGTGCGGTCATTTTGTAACGCACGAAAGTTTCTTTTTGTGAAATGTTAGCGTTTGCTAGTTTTGACGCGGACGTGGTGTAATATGGAAACGAAGCAATGGCGAGGAAATTATAAAAAAAATGGGGAGAGATCCTTCCTAAGGTTGCTCAGTGTATTCGAAGAACATCATTAATCAATCGCGTCAATACACCGAGAGTGATTCGTCAGTCTTGTTCGATGAAACAAGTTTATACGAGTTTATTTTCACGAGCCTCGTCGAGGCACTCTTGGTATAAGCGAACGACGATGCATGAACTAGTAGAATGAAGTCGAACTGAGCAGCTTCCGCAGCTATCCTGACCGCCGAACGGTGAGACATAGCCGCAAGCAGCGGCGGAGTAACTCAAGAACGGCACCCCCTCATGTAGTGTATCACTCCGCCAAAGCGCCAGACCCGTGACGTCAGTGCGCGCGCGTTTTGAAAGGGGTTCGCTATGAATGCGTGATATCGTCTGCCTTGTCTCACGCAGTTTGTTTGTCGTCACTGGAGTCGTTTATAAGCATATTAAGTCCAAAAAATCACGGGAACGGCTCACGCCGGGTTCAAATTATTCCCGGTAACGCCCTACTTGCGCCGCGCGTAGAAACATCCGGCTACGGTGAGATAAGGCACAGCGGCAACTTCTGGTGCCGTTCTTAAGTTGTCACCGAGTATATATCGAAGTCACCAGCGCTTGGCGGCGGTGACGTGCTTAGAGGCAACGTGGCTTGGGCCGTTCAACGCAAGCCAGCATATTTTGCAGCGAAGCTCTGTATGGCTAGTATCCCAGGGTCTCGCACCGGCGGCTGCAGTTTACTGCGTGTGTTCAGCGTGTGGGAGAAAAGAAAAAATTGGCGGATTATTGTAAGCGTGGACGTTGTAAGCTGGCTTTCCCACATTGAGTGTTGCACTGCGAAGCGTGATCATCTACGGTGGGAGTATTGTTACAGCCGCCGTTTAAATGCAGAGTACTTTAGGGCTCGACTTGTCGTCGTAGCTCGCTCTCTGGACCCAAGTATAGAGCCACACGGCGTTCTGTCGTCGCGGAGTCCCACAGAGGCTTCGAAAGCCAAGCGGCTCATATAGCAATATGCGTTCGAAACTCGTAAACCGCTGTCACTCGTCATACATCTCCCTGTTGTTTAGCGCAAAGAAAACTGCAGGTAGATTTGAGGCAAAATATGTGTAATTAACCGGCAGCGCCCGCGTTCATTTAGTTAGGAATGCTCGTTGGTTTGGTTTTTACGAGGGTAAGCGAAAAAAAAAATATTGGCTGTGCAACGCCGGCACGTGCGTAAGGAAAAGCGAGCACAAAAAGAACAGAACTCCCAGTGGTGCAGTTTCAGGCAGGGGGCGCGCAAGCACTGCAAAGGCGGGAAATTTGAAATGCACTGGGTGGCAGCAGTGAGCGGATAACGGCGCTGCAGCCCATTATGGCGAATCACTGCTCTACACTTCCGACAGGTTTTACGAGTGGAACGGCTTTAATTTTTTTTTTATGCTCCGCTCCACCGCTGCCGACTCTTTCCCGAAACGTGTATACTCCTGGCCACGTGCGGCGTCTCTCTTCCCCTGCAATTGCTCAGTGCAGCGCTTCGGCGGCGACCTGTGCGGCGCACGAGAGACGGCGCCGTGGTTGATGTAGCGGCGCTGTAATAAAACGTCATTCTCTATACCCACCAATCGCGTGTGTCCTTAGTCTGTGACGTAGTGATTGGGCCACTGTCTTTGTAATCCAATACAGCAAATCCCCAGTATAGCTAAACCTCAGCATAGCACGTCTTACCAGAGCGCCAGCTTCGCTTGACTTCCCTCACCGCGGGGGTGGAAGGACTGGGATTTTTCTGTGTATTTTATTTTTGTTGGGCTTGACGCCGCTCGAGCCGACATCATTTCTTTATGTTCCGCTTTTATCTCGCCTTGTTTCGACCCCCTTTATTGCCCGTTTTTTTCTTCTTTCGCTTGTGTAAAAACCTACCCAACCTGTATTTTTCAAATTAAAGGGGTCCTGAAATACCTTCCGCCGATGCGTGGATGTACATGTAACCAAACAAAGCAATGTATTAGCAATCTCCTCCCGCAAGAATTTTGTTGAAGCGATGAGTATTAGCTGAGAAATCGTAAATCAAAAACCGTGCATTATCGTCGCGCCGCGTTTCCTCCTCCTTTCAACTTACTCTCCGCTGTTGACGGCGAGCGAGCCTTCCCTCCCATGATGCTGCGCTCCTCGGCGGTGACGTACTTCCGCTATTCCGCTGCTCACACAGTCGTCTGCTACGGGCAAGCTTTGTTGACACCATGAATCCGGCACTCCGCTCAAGGCTGGAAAAGCGAACGAAAAATCTGGCCGCATGTGTGCGGCGGCCTGGCCTTGCCCTTTCGCGGTGTACGTTGCTGCAGAACTTTGCTATCGGCGGCACGCGACTCTTTATCGGCGGCGAACTCGCAGCCGCACGGGGAGGATCCTGCGCTCGCTCCCTTGGATGCACAGCGCACTGTTTATCCAAAAAGCGCCGTATCAGATGTGGCCCCGCTGGTGCAGGGTCTTATTTTGTGGCGGTGGTAATTCCTGGCGGCGGCATGTGAAAAAGACATTTTAAACCGATGCAGAACCCGTGCACAAAACGCAGTTCAGCTTGGGGGGACGCGTGGTGGAGAGCGGCAACGTTGGCAAAACATGTTCCGCCGCGGCTCCGAGCTTTCTAGCGCTGGAGAGAGCACCATTTCTTTGACAATATCAAACATCGGTTGCCCTGACAACAAGGCACAAACCACTCTAGAAGTCAGTTACGGTTGCGTGATCCCGGTTCAGCTTGGGGCCCCACCTCGCGGCATATGGGCACTGCAGGCATACTACTCACTCTCATTTGGAAGTGCGAGATGCGTTTGGCATTACAGGAGGCCATGGTGTGTGTGTTGTGGACGCCTTTGTTTCTCGATGAAATGCTACGTTGTGCTTCTGCGGGTGGATAGTGCTTCCCATGGTCTGGATTATCTTTCTCAAGCGGCGTACGACTCAACCTCGCATGGCGTATGTGCAGTGTGCGTGGCTAATAGCCATCTCGGCTTGCGCGCCAGAGTTAAGTGACTTGCTGTTCGTCCCCGCCAACCGCGCGCGAGGTGAGTGCCGAATTTACGAGGGGCAGGAGGAGGCAACCCATCGTCTGTCAATCGCGGTTCGGACTTGCAACGCATGTTGTGATGTTGTGTTCGTTCGAAACGCATCTCTGGATTGTTGGGAAGTTGAATAAAATGTATGCGTCAAACCCGGGCATTCGGCTCAGGGCGTTCTCTGCGATTGCAAGAAAGAAGTGCCACAGGGCTTCAACGCTTTCTTTATGGAACGTACTCAAGAGAATATTCATGTCGTGTTATGGCCCTGTTGCATTCAATACAAACGGTTAAGCGTTTGTTTACACTTGTTTCGTTTGTCGTAAAATGTCCAAGCACTCCGGCACTCCGCTGGCAGATCAGCCGGCGAGCCGACGCTGAGCAGACGACTCATCTCTTTGCCGGAAGTGCGTGAAAAAGCTGCCCAATAGCAGGATGTCTAGCTCATGACGAACATCTGGGAATCGATGATGTAGACATGTGAAGATGGCGGCGTCCAAAAACACGAAGGAAAGGGTGAGAAAAAAGCGACAAACTTTGCAACAAAAATGTGAGCTTTCCGCTGCGCGTAAAAGAGTAATACTTGGCACAGATGATGTTGACCACCCAATCTAACAATTGCGCTAGTCAATTTAGTGTGCTCAAAACGCCTTTCAGGGCCCCTTTAAGAGAACGCTGGTACTTTCGGTTATCTTCTTACATTTCGCCTGAAATATTTACGCAGAAGAATATTGCATATGCCGCTAGCTCTAGTCGTTTGGAGAGGTCTTGTCTGTACATGTATACTTCGTGTTCATGCTGTTTTTTATGGCATGAATGCTTTTTTCAACGGGCACTGAAAGCGGCCTAGGAGGAGATGGGTGACGCCAACAATGACGCAAGAAAACCTGCCGGGGTTAGCCAAAATACGCTTTGAATAAATAATAATAATTAAAAAAAAAAAAAACAGCGAACGCGGTACGACGCACCATGGTCTTTTTCCGCGGCGTTCGCGCGTGCTTCCGTCGCTCAGCACTTTATCCCCCGCGCGCGTCATGCTTCAAAGACAAGTTGTGGCCGATGTTGTGATTGACAGGCGATCGTCTCGTCCCTTGATGCGCGTCCTTGGCACGGCTGGGGGGACTACGGGCGCACGATACCGTGCACGACGTCAGCTCGTTCACCGATCGTCTTGGCCCGTGCACTGACGGATTGACTGCGCCGGCCTGGCAAAATTCAGTCATCCTCTTCCGCTGCCGTAGGCTCTCTTCCGATCTCTTCGGAAGCCGCTCATCGGCGGGCGGTGGCGTGAGACTTTCCTCCTGCCGCGGAATGCGTACATTCTTCCGGCCTTGAACTCGGCTGGCCGATAACCTTGCCACTGTGCAGGGAGCTATGAAAGCTCCATTTACTCGATGTGCGCGTAACTGACGAACGAGGATGACAGACGCGGGGCCCGTGGTCGTACTTCGACGTCGCTTCAATCACGTGTAGGAGAAGAGCTCATGCATCTCATTTGTTTGCGGGGCCCGCTTGCAAACGTCTGTCGAGCGCAGTATCTGTAGTTTCGCGTGACGTCATCCTCCCCGCGGGTTAGTTCGGGTGAGGTGACACTGCAGTCGTAGGGTGGTAGGGTTCGCTATCTACGATGGGGGCACTCTGCAATGGCGGCACTCTGCATTGGCGGCTTCTATGCAAAGCTATGTACTATCGGCGTCAAATGAAACGCGAACACGAAAATATGAATCAGAACGTGCAAAATTGAAAAATACTATTCCTAGATCAAACAAAGTTAAAAACGTGGCGCAAACTAGACGGGACAAGAGAGACAAGAAACACAGGTACAGGCGCCAACTTCCAACTGTTTATTCACCAGAAACCACACGTAATTTATATACGATATATCAACAACATGAATAACAAAACCATGTATAATCAAACTGACAAATGTTAAAAAAAAATATAAAAAACTGACATTTTTAACTTTGTTTGAACTATGTACCAACTAGCTCAGCAACAAGTTTTGTTAACTATTCCTAGAGTTCATATAATGGCACGCTATTGGTATATATGGAAATGCTCATTTCCCAACTTTCTTTTTGTAACTAAGCCGCGCGTAATTTTGGCTTGCATGGAAAGAAATCGCGCTATTTGTGTGTTCAGGTTCATATTTTCGTGTTCGCGTTTCATTTGACGCCTATAGTACATGTGGGAAAGACATGGGGACAATTGAAAGCTTTATTTACTGAATGGCTCCATGTACTAGGTATATAATGTATTACTCGAATACTGCACAGAGAGCTGACGAGTAGGGAAATCTCAAGTATGAGTTTTGAGCGAAGGTTACGCCCTGCGTGACTACGCCGACGCATGCACATATACATATAAAAAGACGGTTCGCATTGGTCTGCAATCAAATGATGGTCCAGCCGAGCTAACTGTCAAGTCTCAATGCCGTTTATTTCGGAAGCGAGTCGGAGTCCAGCCGCTGGCTGCGGCTAAAACATGGCGTCGGAACAAGCAGCCCGCTCTCGCGCCAGGGACGTGAGCGCGTGAACCCCGGGCTACATGAGCGCCTGAACGCTGAGCACGGCACATAGCCGTATGTAGCACTAACCTTACATCATCTGCCGAATCTTCGCAGTTCGATGCCACGTAGTAACAAGCCGTGGGCTCCGCTGTGGCTTCTAGCATTTTTTTTTTTTTTCGCTGCTGGAGTCCGGCCAGGACAGAGAGCAGCGACGACTGGCTTCCGCCACGCGTGGTGAAGCCAGTCGTCGCCGCTCTTTCATAGCCAGTCGTGTGCTGTCAGGATTGGCTATGAAAGCGCAAGCCATCAGTCTTTCTGGCCACATAACCTTCACAGGAAGAATCGATTCAAGAAGGTTTATCCAACTGGAGCTGAACGCGGTGTTTATCGGCACGATCGTGTTTACAGTGAGGTTAACGCACGTTTCCGATATCTAGCGGATAGGATAGAATTCCCAGCGCCAAAACCTGCTATTTGTGAAGCAGCCATCGATGGGATGAAGCTGCTGCCTCGCTGAACTCTCCGATGAAAAAGGCGATCGGACCCATCGCAGCGCCAAGCGGGGCGTCCTAAAGTTGGTGTGTCAGAGATATTTGGAGCAGGCGCCTTGCCCGGCCGTGTCTTCCTACACACGAAGCGGGCTGTGTGATGCGGTAGAAACCCGTTATGAGCTTCGCTTTTAGTAAAACTCCGGTTACAATAAACAAAGCCAAGTTTCGATTAAATTCCCATTCCGCATTTGGGAACACACCTTGAAATCTGTTGTAGCAAAAATCTGCGCAACCTGGAGCGGTACTCTTTCCTGCAGCTGATATACTATTGAACATATTAAATTAAAAAACCGCGAATTAGGGCTTCATTGTTTTTCATCTAACGGACTTGCCTTGGCTTTCATGAGTATACTGGCTGCTTTTTCATATCCGCGTGGATTTCGCCCCGAACAAAAGTCTGTGAAGCATAGTTCGTGCACGTTTTGTATGTTTATCCGGTACATTTAGGCTCGCTGTTCGGGGCGGTAAGCTCTTTCTAATTTCTAGAGGTCTCTTCAACTTCTGGTTGCGTGCACCGTTTCACCCTTGGACTGTGCTAGCGCCTTTGAGCACTCGACAGCATGACCGTACTGAACATGCGTCGCACACACCAGAACGTGTAAGGCCTTAGAAGCTTTAAAGAGGTCATCAAGACAAAATAGAAGTTCGTTTCATTAAAAGGGCAACTTTGTCCTGATAACAATGATGCCAATCTTATCGCAAACTTCAAACAAATAATCGAGACTATAAAAAAAAAAAACAGGAAGCAGTGGCGACTCCCACGGCGCTTTGTGGCAAAGTCGCTATGACGTCACAGAACATTGCTTGTGCGATTGGCGGTCGCTGACCTAAGCCACCGCCTAGAAACGTGACTTCGCGATTGCATAATACGTCACTGCTGCCCATATTACGTCACTGTAGCGCGAAGTTTGAAAGTAATTTGATATTTCTCGTGTGTTTTGGGTTAACAGAACGCCTTTCGAAGTCGGAATGGAAAGTAAGTTACAGTTACCACAGGCTAGTTATTTGAAATATAAAACAGTCGTATGGTACGACTGTCTGTGGCACGAAAAACGAAACTATAGCGTTGTAGCAAAACTGTCGATTCAGCGAAATGACAGCCTGCGGTCTTCTGTCCGTATATTTGCTAAAGGTTTAGCAGAGTATGCCCCCATCAGATGTGGCCGAACCAGTGCACTGTCGGCCTGAGAACCGTGTGCAGCGTTCGGTTTAGCCGACGGTTTCCAAGAAAACATGCCGGCCCGCGGAGAAGAGCGGGTCAAGCGGGCCCTTCTCGTCCGAACCGTCGGTGGCGGCGCCGACCTACATCGTTCGCGGAGGATGACCCACTTGAGCGGTGGACCGCCGGCCTTGCTCGTCGCCGGCAGATCGACAGATTGGGAACTGCTGCTGCGGCACTCTGCGCTTTCAAGGGCCTAAAGCCTTTTGTGCAATCGCGTCCATTCGGACCGAAACGCGCCGGCAGCGACGGGGGCTACTTTATTTGGGGTGGTTAATCCTATAGGAAATGGACGGTTCGTGCTTAGTCGCCGAGTTTACCCTGGAAAAGTGCTGTTTATCAGTACATCGCTAGGTTTTGTGCAGATCTGGAACGAGCTTTATGTACTCGATGTACTTCGGCTAATTGCTTTTTTTATCGAAGTACGGGGACTGTTTAGTTTCTGGCGTTATCAACCGCCGTACAAGTTGGTGGCATCAGTGTATGGGCTTTATTATCCAGCCGATTCTTCCGTGGTATAGAGCAGCTCTGAATGCATGATGAATCCCTGGGTTAGGACAACAAGGTTGTCGTTTGGGGGAAATCAAAACTTCATCTCCAGTCACGATACTAGTCGATAGTAGTATCGCGACTAGCTGCATCGTATTCTAAAGGTAACTGAACTATGTGCGCGGTCCATGTCAAATTCCCAGGTCCAACCAGACCTAGGCATTGTTGAAAACTAGCATTTTATTTTTTTAATTGGCGCGTGAATTTAAATAAACTTCGTCGATGTCTTCGTCGGCTTCCACGCGTCGACTCACGGCGTTTGAAGGGTGGGTGAATGTTTTAGCTGCGGTATATCTGGTCAGAGTTGCCTTGTCGACCTGTCGCCTGCGCCTGTGGGAGGCTGGGGAAATAAACAAACGTACGAATAGGTCAATTAAAGCGCTCCCGAACAACCAAGGACGCCGTTTTTTGTGGTGGCGTGTGCTTATCTGCGATCTGCAAGCGCGCATTACAGCGAAACGTTCTCGCCGATCACCGGCCAACGCAATTGCTCACGCTTCGACCTCCTGCAGCTCCATGCTCGGGGGGGACCCCGTCGGCGGTGTCAAGGATAGATTTATCCTGCGGGCCCCTGATGCACGGTCTGTCTTAGTACGCAATTACGGGGTCATATCGTTGAGTGGAGAGTTGCTGCTCTCGTGATAAATCCCTGCCGCAGTGCGCGTATTGCGCGCTCGTGCATGCCGTTCAACAGCAGATGAGCTTCGCAGTCCTTTTTCTGTCTACTGTTCCTTAATCATCGGTTACCGCGGCTACAAGGCAGATTTCCGGCTAGGCCACCGCCGTGCCTTCTGGCCGCCTTCACAGGGTGTTTCTACCCGCCGCGGTGGCTCAGTGGCTAAGGCGTCGCGCTGCTGAGCACGAGGACGCGGGTTCGATTCCTGGCCGCGGCGGCCGCTTTTCTGGTGGAGGCGAAAAGCAAAAACGCCCGTGTGTACGAGATTTCGGCGCACGTTACAGATCCCCAGGTGGTCAAAATTAACTCGGAGCCCTTCACTACGGCGCGCCTCATCGCCTGCGTTGCAATCAATCGCCTCATCGCCTGCCCTGCAATCAATCAATCAATCAATCAATCAATCAATCAATCAATCAATCACAAGGTGTTTCTTTTTTATCCCAGAATGTGTTTCCGTGAGAAAAACCTTCATATCAGATGTATCGTTCCAGCGACGCACTAACTTGACGCTCGGTTTTAAAAATTACAAAAACAAACCCCGGCTGAATTCAAGCCTGGGACCAAGTGATTACCAGCCGGATACACTGCTAACTGAGCTACTTGAAAGTGTCTATAGTTCATACCATAAGCTAGGTGCAGCACTGTGGAGGCTACATTGTTATCGATAATAGTGCGTCCACTGAGGGCGCCTAACTCGCTGTGAAGGGGGTCCTGAAGACCATTCCCTTCTCCACCTCTCGGCAAGTGGCACCGCAAGGCCCCGGCGCCTTTTGTCGCTTCCTTCGCGGTGAGTTAGGCGCACTGAGGGGACTACAATGTAGCCTCCACAGTGCTGCACCTAGCTTATGGTATGAACTATAGAGCAGTTGGTGCCATTGGTGCGGGAGCTTATGCATGGTCGCGTGTGACCTTAATTTGAGTGAAATTATGTCCCTGGGGGTAGAAACCGAATCACACGAGGAGGAAGGCTTCTTATGTGCACGAGATAACGTCATGTAACCTTTAGCCCCTTTTGATCACTTTTCAGTTATTACAGGCTGTGCCTTCTGTCATGCAGGAGAGAAGGGAGGCGAGGCGACGTTTCCTTGTTTAACGCCCCTTTCTATAGTTCATACCATAAGCTAGCTGCAGCACTGTGGAGGCTACATTGTTGTCCCCCTCAGGGCGCCTAACTCACCGCGAAGGAAGCGACAAAAGGCGCCGGGGCCTTGCGGTGCCACTTGCCGAGAGGGGAGAAGGGAATGTCCTTTCAGGACCCCCTTCACGGCGAGTTAGGCGCCCTCAGTGGGCGCATTATTGATAACAATGCTGCTTCCACAGTGCTGCAGCTAGCTTGTGGTATGAACTATAGATCCTTGTTTTTTCTTTCGGATGATTGTAGTGTACACCCACACACTCTCTATCCTCCGGGATTTCTCGGAGCTCGCAACCTTACCGAATTCTCTGGTGTCGCACTGCTTCCGAGTGCTATGACTATATATGGTAGTTTCCTTTATAAATGCCTTTTTGGGATCACTACGGATGTCTATTGTATTCTGAATATTTCTCGATTGCTGTCCTGTTGACATGAATACGGTTCATCGTCGAAAAACCCTTCCTATGTCCCACCCCTTCTCGTGGCCGATGGAAATGTTGGATGCCTCTTTATCAGTTCACTGTTTTTTCGTACTAAGCTCAAAGGCACAATGAATCGGGCTGCATATACGTCGGTCGGTTTGAACGCCTTATTTATTTTCCCCCAACAAAACCGCCTTCAAAACTGCCGCTTTTCTCGCGTCGTCCTGGCGACGGTAGTACTAATTTGTCTTGCTTGCTCTTTCTTTCTTCTCCGTGTACGTTGTGCGCCCCTTCACCTCGGTTTGTTCTCCGCAGGATTTCGGTCAGACGATAAGAATCTCCTACGCTTACATCTCGGTTTTCGTGTTAATGTCATTACGACACGACTTCGCGCTTCGCTGGAGCTTTGCCGCCACGCGTCTATTACTGCGTGTCTGTACCGCGCTCGCCACGTCCCCTCCTCCTATCTTCTGATCCTCGTTTGTAGAGAACAAATAACACACATTGCCGCAAGTCCAGCTCTGGGACGAACTGAAACACCAGCAGCTCGTGAAAAGAAGAGCACCGGTCGGTCCGTCTCGTGTACACGTGCGTCCAAATGGGCGACGTGTTTGTTGGCGTGTGACGGTTTCCAGTTTCCTCGCGGGGCCGCTTACGTGTTCCGATGCCCCGGGACACGCTTGGAATGTCCGCCTAAGCATTCTGACCTTCGAGGAGGAAGACGGCTGCCGGGCCGCTTGCGGAACTCGCGCGCTCTGCGGCGAGGTCCTTTATTGTAGTGTGCCCACGCAATTAGTGCGCATTCGCCGTGCACTTGAGCTTGTGCGCAATCTACACTGCCGGAGTTATCAGGGAAGTAGTGTATGGGAGCAAAAATACACGGTTATTCTGTTAGCATTACATTGATTATTTGTCGCGTCTGTCCTCGGTATATTGCGCGCTTTTTCGCATTTTCCCGAGGTTAAAAATGCGAAGTAGGATTGCCGAGAGGCGCTCTGGATAAGGATTACACAGAGGAGGACTATGTGCGGAGGAAGATAAGAACGCGAAGCCGGATAGGGATACTGATTTAGGGACGGATGTTGTTTGTGTGTGTACAAGATATGGTTTACAGCTACGACGTGGAACAAACACTGACGGTGTACAAATTGTGTGTGCTGTTTCTTTTCCGTGCCGGTGTTATCCAAGCGTGGTTGTGACGTCATCGGTGGTCTGCGTGTATCTTGTCACTGGGTTCTGACCGTCGCCACTGCCTGGGAAATTATGGTTGTGGAAGCGTGCATGATTTCCGACACACTGTCCGGTTTTCTCTCGCCGACGAGGTGGGGGTGCATGTATTGAGTCCTGGTGCATTCAGGCGTGAACACGCAGACGGCGGTTGTCGTCTTGCACCGAGGGCGCCTTTTCGATCCTAGCTCCCGCGGATGTATTTTTTTTTTTTTTTCAATGGAGACGAAAAACGAAAATGCCGGCGTGTCAGATCTGGGCGCACGTTAAAAAAAAAATTAAAGCCGTTCCACGCAATGTGAAAGCTGTCGGAAGTGCAGAGCTGCGATTCGCCATAATGGGCTGTAGTGCCGTTATCCGCTCACTGCTACCACCCCATGCAGTTCAAATTTCCCGCCTTCGCAGTGCTCGTGCGCCCCCTGCATGAAACTGCGCCAGCGCGAGTTCTCTTCTTTTTGTCCTTGCATTAATTTCGTATGCTGGAGCTGTTTTGCGTCATTTCGAACGCGCCATTTTCTTCTTGCGCGGCTGGAGCTAAGCTAAGCTGAGAGGTTTTTAGGGGGGGCGGGGGGGGGGGGTGGAGAGGAGGAGAAAAGGGCCCGAAACTGTCTGGCGTGGGGTACAAACACCTTATCAGGCCCCGCGGCTGGAGCTTTTCTGCGGCATTTCGAACGCGCCGTTTTCTTCTTGCAGGTGGAGCCTTTCCGCGTCATTTCGAACGTGACATTTTTTCTTGCGCGGCCGCTTTTTTTGCTTACTATCGTAAAAACCAACCCAAGGAGCGTTCCTAACTAAATGAACGCGGGCGCTTCCGGTTAGTTACGTATATTTCGCCTCAAATGTACCTGCAGTTTTCTTTGCGCTAAGCAACGGGGAAATGTATGACAAGCGCCAGCGGTTCACGAGTTTCGAACGCTTATGGCTATTGGCCTCGAATACAAACCGTGGCGCCACCAACGAGTGACGTCACTTGTAGGACGCCGAATCGTGTTGTCGTCTGCTACAACACATTTCCCGTGCGTATGCGGAAGCGTGTTTTTTTGTTGTGGCCACCGTCTCGCCCCCTCCTTGTGGATTTGATGCAAATTACCAAGAAAGTTGTCTGTAAACCAAATAATTAGGGCAAGCAATCAGCTACTCGCTTGTTCCCGGCGACAGCGCCGCGTTTAGGTAGTTGCTACCATCGCGACCCACAGCTCTTACATACGCAGCCAGCTAACCCCAAGGACGATGCAACTGATGCCGAGAAAAGTACGCTGTAAATTCATTATAAAATACTTGCGACGGGACATGTGTGTGCAAGGAAACACCTTGTAACAGCGACGGAAACGCGTCGCTCACTTATGATCTCACCGCGCGAACTGCTCGTATTGCCTGGTAAATGAATGACTTCGCGACAACGGTGATCGGATTGCTTCGCCGCACTTGCTTAATAGTATTGTTATAGTCTGCAGTTTGGCTTAATCAGTGCCTATTTCCCCTGCCATGTTTTTATAGTCATGCCGGGATTTGGTTAACGATCACTGCCGTAGCCTGTACTCTGCACGGCTGATGTTTACTTTTCGCGACTTGTCCGCAATGTATGAACGGTATGAACGGGAGTTTTTAACGCCTTCGAGCGGGTTGGAACAAGGCTATATTTAGTTTTCATTAGGTGCTCGGCGTGGTAATTTATGATTGCAGCGTGTTTTCTATGTTTACAGTGAGCCGGCCTTTCTAAAGCATCAATTTCGAAACTCACGACTGCTCACAGAAGGCGAGGCTGCGTGCGAGGCGAAACACGTCGTATAATGATTTTGGGTAATGGGGAGATTTAGAATAGGAGAACCGAGCGTTGGGGGCCCCGAAGAAGTTAGAGGAACCCAAACGGAACACGCGCGTGCGCGACGGGAGGGCCTTCTCCAACAGCTCGCAGCCGGCTTCGGATGCACGTAATCGGATGTTGGGAACTTTAGGCTTGGCGTCGCAGCGGATATTTCATCGCCGTTAGAGTTGCGAGTGACAGTCCCTAACACAACGTTTCACCGCGCTGGGAACTCTGTAAGCGCGGTGATTTCCGTTGAAGCGATCGACAATCAAGATACCTGCACTGCCTCGGCCGATTCGCAAGCATAGCCATCCTTCGGCCGCTTGCCGCACCGTGCGTGAACGGGCCGGCGCTGCGGCCGGTCGGCGTAAATCGCGGCAGATATTTGAGCGTCGCTTTGAAAACCACTGCTCATGACACTACCTATCAGAATTTTTCATTACACTAACATCCACTTTCACCAATCTGAAACTTCTTTTCCACGACTTGTGTGATTTTAAAAAGCGGCGACAAGTTGTTGCTGCCACGGTCTACGTCGGTTCGAGCCGCACCGTCGGCCTTGCGGCCAGGCACGGCGGGTGCGTGACGATTTCCTGCTTTATACATTTCTTGCAAACAACTTGAAACAAGGGAAATCTAGAAACTTCACTCGGCGATCGTCGTAGTCCACATTGTTGATCGGGGAAACAAGCCACTGCTTACGCTTCGGTCGCACACGTAATGCACCACCATGCTCATTGTTTGCGGATAATCTACCACAGTCGATACGGTTATAAAGTCCCCATGAGGTCGCACTGCGCTTGACGCGCTGAGAATTAACTTGAAACGAAGGAAATTAACACGAAAATACTTTTAGAACGCGCTTCCTAAGCGAAGCGTCACGCGCTGCAAGCCATCTACGCAGCAAGATAGGAACGGTGATCCTACAAGTGACGTAAAAACGATCGGAGCGCCGGCCTCTCCAGTGGTGGGCCTCGCGGCCAATATAAACCGCTTGGCTTTAGAAGCATCTGGGGCACGCCGCGACGCCAGCGCTACAACGGAACGCCGTGTTGCTCTACTTGGGTCCAGCGAGTGAGCTACGACGACAAGGCGAGCGCCTAAAGTGCTCTGAACTTAAAATGCCCTGTGGGGCTACATTAATCCGCAGTCCTACACTACGACGCCTCATAACCCAGGTGTAGCTTCGGCACGTGAAATCCCCGAAATTTGAATTTCTTTATCCTTCACCAATAACTTTGGGGCGCACCAGTCAGGTTATATGTATACAGCCGTTTGATATCTCAAATACGCACCGGTGTTCCTCTCTAGTTTATTAAATTTTAGTTGTTGTTTAGTGGCGCCACCATCCGTTTTGCTCGGAGTAAACGTTCATTCCCCTCCTTTTGTTCCGTGCTACGCGTAATGGGTTTTATGGAATTGGACTGTCATGAATGGGCTGCTAGAATTCGGTCTTTCGTTTGTGCGCGCTTAAACCGTCTCAATCGATAAAGGTGTTCCTGCGTGGTCACTCGCACCTGTGAATTGCCCCGTCCACGCGCACTCTTGAGCAACAAGACGTCAAACACATTTGCATGCCGGTGATGGAAACCAACGTTGAATAAGAATGCTCGGCGCTTATCTAGCCGTGCCTGCGGGGAAAATGCGCTATCCCCGCTGTTTGCTTGTTAGTCAGACAGGCCGCAAAGCGTCTGCCTGCAGCGACCGCGTCAAGCCACGCGTCCATGCACGTAAGCGCAGAGAGCCCGCCGCTCTTCCACGCGACGTCTGCGGAGGCATTCAGTCCTTTGTTTGATGTGGAGGAGGCCGCGTCCTTTTGTGACTTTCTTCGTAGGTGCGTACACCTTTGTTGCGGGAGAATCGGTGCGAGAGCCACGCGTAGCGCGTCGCGCAGGCAAGCGCAACCGCGGCTGGCCCAGTTTCCGGCCTTGTGCGCGCTCCGGCCGCTGCAGGCAAGAAAAGTGTCCCCCATTCGTCCTCGCCACGCTGGCTGCCCGCTGCGTTCGCTTCGCGCTGTATGCTTTCTCGTGCTCGACCGTGCATGCGTAACGGGCCGAAGGGGGCCGAGAAATCGTCGCTGAATGCACTGTGCGGACACTATCCCCATTGGGGTTACTCTTCCTGTATCCAAAGGGATGGCCCGTGTGAGAATTGCATTCATGTTGTTGCGAATTTATTTCATGCCGCACAGTAACCCTGATACTCCGTACTCGAAGCTGATAGGCAGCTCGATGCCGTCAATAATAACGTTACAAAGTTCAATAGAAGTCTTGGCAAGAAAAATTCAAGCGGATGGTCAGTCTTTTTGATGTATACGCAATAATTTGAAATACCAGAGTTCGATATATCCGGGTTCGGCTACTATACGGCCACTCGAAGCCGATTACGAGTAGTTCGATATCATCGATAATTTGATATCCGAAGATCGCGGTCTGTGCATAAAATGTTCAAGTGGATGGTCAGGCCTTCGGTGAAAGCATTTGAAACACCCGAGTTCGATATGTCTGTGTACTACGGCCGCTAGATGAAACGCAGGTAGAAAAGTTTGTTGCTGGGCCTGTTGGCACATACTAGTAAAAAAAAAAAAAAAACGCCGGAAGCTAGTCTTCGAAGACGCGCACACAAATGAGATAGATGCAGGGCAACACTGGAACTAGCAACAGTTTAGCGAAATAAGGGATTCGAATGAAAACCAAAAGCTTGAATGCGGCCTGCTATAAAAAATCTTCATATATGACACGTTTCAATATCGGCTTTTCTTTTTTTTTCTTTTTTTCAAATAAGCGCGTCCTCTCCTCCTGTATAGCCAAGGTGTAGCCAATAGTGCTTCGCTTTCGAGTTGATGCTCTACGATTATTTCCGCTCTACTTAAAGATGTCCTATCCGGCAACGCTAAATCTGAGAAAATTTTTTGGCGTCGCCGAACGTAATGGTGGGTGCATTTTTTGGCCTGTCCTCGGCGCTTTTTATGCGGTTATTGTCTGCTTAAAGCAACGCGGTTACTGTCCTGGCAGGAACCAATCTTCGAGATGATCATAACCGGGTTGCGACCCGCCGCGGTGGCTCAATGGCTTATGGCGTTGTGCTGCTGAGCACAAGGACGCGGGTTCGATTCCCGGCCGCGGCGGCAGCTTTTTCTGATGGAGGCGAAAAGCAATAACGCCCGTGTGTTCGAGGTTTCGGCGCACGTTAAATATCCCCAGGTGGTCAAAACTAATCCGGAGCCCTCCACTACGGCGCGCCCCATCGCCAGTGTAGCGTCGGTGCGTTAAGCCAACACGGTGTTGGTTAAGCCCTACACTCACTCACTCACTCACTCACTCACTCACTCACTCACTCACTCACTCACTCACTCACTCACTCACTCACTCACTCACTCACTCACTCACTCACTCAATTAATCAATCAATCAATCAATCAATCAATCAATCAGTCAATCAATCAGTCAATCAATCAATCAATCAATCAATCAATCAATCAATCAATCAATAACGTGGTTGTGTTCAAGTATGCTACTAAAAACTGTCGTGTTCACTGATAATTCATATTGTTTGTGTGAGTCACTTAAGTCACGATAAAGCAAAAATAGAAAACGACTTTTCAGTTTAGAGAACAAGTTGTGTTGTTTCTTTTAACTAAAATAATCATGTCGGCGTATTTTTCGTGGTGGCGCAATGTTTATAAAGGCACATTTTTATTAC
This sequence comes from Haemaphysalis longicornis, assembly GCF_048455015.1. Lineage (NCBI taxonomy): Eukaryota > Metazoa > Arthropoda > Arachnida > Ixodida > Ixodidae > Haemaphysalis > Haemaphysalis longicornis. The sequence continues at coordinate 182,579,454 of NW_027526295.1, forward strand.
TGTAAGTTTAAAGTGAACAAGTTGTATCGTGCTGCAAAATGGTCTGGTGATATCGGCTTCTGATGTTGGCTGGCTGATGTTGACTGCAACTTGTGTTTACCCGTGCCTGGTGCAGATCACGCTCCATAATTAAGCAGTAAACGGGAAAGGTAAAGTAGCGCAGCTAAATTTAACCAGAAATGACTCCGATACTCACATTTGTGACCGCGCTATGATCCACCTAAACGCTGCCTTCGGTTCATTGTGTGGATTTAAAATGAAATGATAGTAATCGATCGACGCGTGCTGTCAGCGCAAAACTGTATGAACGAAACAGTATATGATACGCAAGCTTTACATTTGGCGCCTTTGATCTCCAAGAACGAGCAGCGGTGGATCTTTTCTGGCCGTGTGTACGCAGTCAACCATGCAAGCACGATGATATCGCGGTAAAAAGGGTAGGACGCGGAACAGACAAGCACAAAGATAGACACTAAGAACATATGCAGGTGCCTATAGTGCGCACAATTGAACGAACTAGCTCGGCAAGTTCTGTTAGCGGTGACATTGCCGGCTGATAAGTTACGCCGGACACTGTTCACGCATCGGGTTGATCTTGGCCATTCTGAACCTGAACCGGGTCGATCTTGGCCATTTTGGCCGCGATAAAAGGCCGGAAAGGAGTGAGATTCTTTTTTTCCTCCTTTTTCTCCGTCCTTTCTGTATACCTTCTCCTTTTGCTTTTACTCTCCTCTTGTCTCCTATCCATTGCCTCTTGCTTCTCTGCCTTTGTTCCGGTTACTTCCAGTCTTAACGTACCTCTAGCCAGTTTTCGTCAGGTCACGTTCAGCGCGCAGTGCAGTGCGCGGAAATGGAGGCGCACGCTTCATCTACTTTCTTCCCCTTCCGACGCTCTCTTCCATCACCCGATGAGTATGGAGAAAGACGGATCAAGGATCGTTCTCCTCTTTAACAACCCCTCTGCTTCTGTCAGGACGCAATGCCAGTGTCCCCTCGGCCTCCACAGCGTCCGCAGGCACTCCGCCATGCCCGTACATGCATGTTATCGCCTGCAGTAATGGATGCGCTCCTGCTGGCTCATGATCATTCGCTCTTCTTCTTCCGGTCGCTCACGTTCTTTCTTTCATTTTGCTTTTTTTTTTTGTTGATTAGCGGTATGGTACGGCAACAGAGATAAGAGCTGTAACCGTATACGAGCGTTGAAACTGGTTTGCGCGGCCGATGCTTGGGGTTAAGGGTATACTCCGAGCCTATAAAACAACTACTAGCCCTTGTCCGTTTGAGGAGAAAAAATCCCGGGCGATCTCCATTAGAAACCTCTGGAGGGACGAAGCATGCAGTGTATAAGTGTATTCTTGGCACTTTGGCATTTTTGCCTATGGAGATGAAACCGTTGGAGGGGGGGGGGGGGTGGAGGTATACAGCTTTGCTGTAAAAGTATCGTGTCTTTGAAGAACGAAGCGTTCTAGCGCGAGGCGTTGGAAAACGAGTGCCCCGGTGTGTTCTTTTAAAACGCGTTGCGTTCAAGCGCGAGGCCTTGGAAGACGAGTATTCCGGTGTTTTAGTGCCATGACTACACGAGACAACGATGACGACGACAGGAGACGCCGGCAGCCCGAGCCCCTAAGAGGCTTCGCCCCTAAAAATCATGCACCCCTCCGTCTAACGACGACGGTTGTTGAACGCGAAGCTTTCTCGTGAGGCATTCTTTGGTTGGCCAATCCCATGCAGCGAGGATGTGCCACTCTAAAGGTGCGCACCACTTTTCTAGAATACCCACAGCAACTCTCGGGTGGGCAGTTCGTTGGCCTAACGTTTGTGTTTGGGGTGTAACGGCACGAACCGGCTGCTTGGCGTTCGCTTAAGCAATCGGAGAAACCCCGGCTTCACGGCGCGAGGGGCCCAGGCTCAATTCCGGCCACGGGAAGGGTTTTTTAACACGAAAGTGTTTTATTCCCCGATCCACGAATATTTCACTTATTACGTCATATCCGTCACGGAAGTGACGCCAGTACAACGAAGCAAGCGGCCTGTAAAGGGTGCACCCCTGCACACAGGGTCTTCTTGCGGGGAAGCAACTTTTAGTACTAAAGAGTACGTTATACTTAGCGTTGTTCGTCTTCGGGTTTTACATTTCAAAACGAAAGTGTTTTATGCCGGAATACACCAATATTTCGCTGACGTCATATCCGTCACGGAAATGACGCCAGTACACCTTTGTCGAAGCGACCCGCCAGCAGGACGTCGCTCGCCAGGTACACCCACAAGACAGCCGCCGACCCACAAATCATGCTCAGCTGCATATTTAGCTGCCCATTTCACTTTCGTGCTTTACTGATTCCTACGACAGAGGAATCAACGGTATTTTTTTTTCTTTCGCTTCACCCACGACCATTAATCGTCATCGTCAAAGAAAGTTGGCTTTCCTGCAGGGAGTGTTGGCGTACAGCGGCATCAGTGAGGGCACTAAAGCGTCGCTTTAAAAGCGATCATATAGCATAGCTTTTGTTCTCGTACATACAGTCGGAATTAGATCTTTATTTCAAAGCGGCTGCGGAGGTCGCAAGTAAGAAACTAAAGTAGCCAAATGGGGCCTGTGACGCTAGGTCTGAGCTCTTCTCTTTCTCTCGTTTCTGCTCATTTGCAGGGCGGATCTTGAACAACAACAACAACAACAACAACAACAAACGCACACCCACAGCTTCACTTCTGCAGCCCTGCTCGATGCTCCTTCTACGGAAATACAGGTTGCGCGGTTTTTGTCTAGAGGTATACATAGTGCAGACCAAGGATGTCTATTCTTTTCATATATCTTTGCGCATCGCGTAACCGAGTCGGAAAATGGGGGGAGTATTTCATTGTGTGCAGTGTACGAGGCGTTGATGAACAGGCTAGTAATAGTCAAGGCGAGTGGCCATACCATCTTTTTGTTTTGTATATCTGCCATGCGCTCACAGTGCCCTCGCAACGTGCGTGTTCGCCGGAACCAATTGGTCGCGAAGCGCCAACCCACTGTCGCATCTATATAGACTTCGACGGAACCCGCCTGGTAGTCAGAACCGATTCGTGGGCCCATCAAGGACCGTGCGAGGGCCTCACTGTGTGCCATTATTTTGCCCTTTTTTTATGATACTCGCCGGCGTGGTATCAAAATACAGCGGCGATAAAGTTCCCATTTGCCTACATGCTCTTCTCGTGGAGGTCGCACGATGTCATCATGTCTGTATAACAAACAAAAATAGAGAAATGAGCACTCGCTCTCCATAAAAAGGAGGCAGAAAGACGGGACATTCATGCGTCCGCTCGTGTGGGGCTCTGGTCGCTCTCACAGAGCGGAAAGGCCACCCTCCCGTCGAGTGACCGACCGCTGGCCTCCTCATCCTCTGCCCTTCTGGCACGCAGGTCTCCTCTCCGCTTGCATCACTTCTCTTCCTCTACTTCGTTCTCTTCACCTCAGAGGTAAAAAAAAAAAAAAAAAAAAAAGAGGTGAATGAGAGAGGGGAGAAGGAGAGGGAGAATCGCCCATTACGATTCTCTTTACTTTCTTTGACCCCTCGCGGGACCCCATGGTGCGGCGCAGCGTGCGGCGACCCGACTTCACGCATGGATGCCCCCGTTGTCGCCATTGCGACAGCGCGCGCCGAGTCCAATAGCCGGCTGTCGGAACGTCGTTCTGCGGCGCGTATGCATGTACTGTGCGCCGAAACGGTGACCCTCTCGCTGCGGAAGTTTTGGCCAGCAGGAAGTCGCTTCCGGTCTCCGCCGTGCCTGCCTGATGACGCCGCACCATGGTCCGACGGCAAATGCTCGTATGCGCGCAGACGGACAGACGCGCCGTTCCAGGACTCCGCATTGTTTGTTCACGGGCGCTGAGCGACGACCCACGGGAGCGCACTCGTGGTCGAATAATTGCGGCCAGTGGCGGCGGGAACACAGAGGCGGACGCCTTGGCAAGGGTGCGCGCGGTGGTTGGGAAGCTGCGCGATGAATGGCCGTGGCGGCAGATTGCTAACCTCGCTTGCTGCTTGTACCCACCGAGGTCGCGGTGGCGACGACGGAGGAAAAGACGAACAAAGGAGAGAGTGTGATTCATATTTTTCGTCGCATGGAACAGATACAATCTACCTGTGTGCCACCGGGTGGAGGCTGAAGATTATTGAACCGCGTGTTTCAATGACGTCGTCGTGTCTGCGAAGACGGGCCAGTGACCGCAAGAAGTGACAGCGAGTGCGAGATGGATAGCGCAGTCTCCATAGCTCTCGCTTTCTGTTGCTTTGGCCGACAGCAAGGTCCATTGTATTGCTTCAGTTGAAATTGCGGCCCTTTCCGCCCCTCCCGTGAACGAAAACAATCCTTACATTTTAAGAGCCGTTTCCTTCTCTTTTCATTCTTCCTTTGAGTCAATAGAACGCTGGGTCGCTGTTTTCATCCACACAAGAAAAATTTTGTTTCCAAAATTTGAAGCACCGCCATTGCATGCACCTTCAATGTAGTTCCACATGTGTTCCAGCTCATTCTGTTGCCATCGTGCTTCCATCGACTGCAATGACCAAATTCGGTACCGTTGCTCACGGTTAGTGACCAGTTATATAGTTGAGTGATTCGGTCGATTGAGCCGCTCGCGACCTACCGGGTTTTGACTCCGGTACCCTCCGTCTCCGAAGGCTTTCGTGGGATGAAAGCTCCTCGCATCTTCGCACATGCTGGCTCAGTGAAAGACAGCGCTCCTGCCTCGATCGACCCTCTCTTTTGACTGTGTTACTAGTTTGTGTACGTGGGTGCACATTGCGTTGTCCTGGGAACATTCATATAGCCTAAGGGAAGATGGATGTGCCATGGCGATACGATCTTGCGCAAAACGAACTGAATCACGAGGCCGCTGGTTACCGTTTACCGTTAAGGTTGACTAGCATGGAGCGGTTTTGTGCACGTGATTCGCGCACGGCGGTGATGCGTCATCTTGACGCATGCGGGCGCGTTTTCGCCATCGGCGGCGTTATCTGTTGCGTTTGATTACGTCGTGATTCAGGCAGAGGTTGTGAAATGCTATCCCCAGTGCGAGCAGCTGGAAAATCCCGTGGACGTTGGATGCTTAGTTTTTCTTTAATCTCTCTCTCTCTCTCTCTCTCTCTCTCTCTCTCTCTCTCTCTCTCTCTCTCTCTCTCTCTCTCTCTCTCTCTCTCTCTCTCTCTCTCTCTCTCTCTCTCTCTCTCTCTCTTGAATCCGTGCTCTTCATCTGTTTAGCTGGGCCCACTATCTTGTAAGGTGTTGTTTCGGACATTTGTCTGCATATTAACAGCATGCAATTACAGCTTGTCTCGCTATGAAACGTCCTCCTTTTCTGCCTTCCTTTTATAAGCAATAATTTTAAGTTATAAGTTGTTGGTACTTGGGATCTATCGCCGAGAACGAAAGTCATGGAGGAAGTATAAAACGAATTCAGGTAGCGTTTGGCGGAAAATAGGGGTAGGAGGGGCGGATTATGCGTTGACAACTGAGTTAAAATTCGTAACAGTGTAATTACTTACCATATTAGAGTCTTACCAGATGCCTTACCAGATTAGAGTCTAGAATGCCTAGGCCATTTTCTGAGTGCTTTGGGCCTTTAACTCATTCTCCCGCTTGAGAAAATCGCGTTCAAAAGTGTCGTATCCCTACACCATCATCCCCGCCTGTTCGCTGACCTCGGCTATGACGACGCATACGCAAGGAAAGTCCACAGGGGGATATTTAACAGATTGCATGCATGTTTATCGTGTGTCCTGTGTGTGAACAAAGCGCTAATAATGTTTGCCGTGAAGTGCGACGTCACTGTAGTAGTTCACAAGGCAGCCGCTAAGGGCGCTTGGTGCCTTCCCTTCTTCTACGCACTACACGGAGAAACCAACGGTTCAAGATTTTGATAGTCAAACACAGGATGGCATGGCTTACACTCGCAATTCAGGAAGGTGAGCCTCTGCCGGTGGTAGACATCCACGTCGTCCACCGACGCGCCGGTCAGGCAGGCCATGCCTCCGATGACGTAGACGCGGTCGTCGGCACTGGCCGCGGCCACTCCGTTCCGGGGCCGTGAGACAGCTTGAAGCGGAACTGGCCCCTCAGCGAGTCGTACGCCAGTACGTCGACGACGTTTGACAAGCCTGTGGGGTGCAGTAGGCCCGGGGCTCGGGCAGGCTCGGATGCCGCACCCAACGGCGGAAGAGGCCGCTAGTAACGGCGATTCGTTTGAGCAGAAGCGCGAGACGCGCAGAGAAGTAGGGAAAGTAAGGAGTTAAAATGCCGGTCATGATGGGTGGAATTTATAGCGGGATATGGACTTGTGCATTCCGATTAGCATTATGCACTCAAAACCTGATTCCTGAAAGGACCATACAGTACACAATGAAGCCTCAAATAAGGGTTCGACAAATTCGCTCCGATGTCCATTTCAGTTCTCTTCGCGCTATGCGTTTTTCGGGTATCGACTCGAACGAAGCGGCGACGGTCGCCCATTTCGAGGGATGGGCTATGAAGCTGCGCAGGAAAAAGCAGAGGCGAGCGTTGCGCGTCTGCAGTAAGGCTGAAAGCCAAACGGAAAATGCCGCCTCGCATTTCGTCGACCTGCTGACGCACATCAATAATAGCAGCACTAATTTTCCCGGTGTTTTTATTCTTCGGTCTTGCTTTCCCCCTCGTAATTTTTGTATTGCGTATACGGTGCTGCGTTTACGCGTTTACCTGTGCGTGGTTTCCCGAATGGAGTGGCTAACAACCCGTCCCTGCTCTCTTCTCTCCTTCCAGGCAGGACTTCAAGCTTTGATGCTGAACTCCTCCTGCCAAGATGGTCATAGTTACGCGGGTGAGTGCAGCGATTTCTCCCTTCTGTGTGCTCAGTTTCCATTTACACCTGCAGTGTTCAGCGCTTAAAAGATGTGAAAGAGGAAAGGAAGTCCATGCAACCGTGCATCGATAACGCTCGTGTACCACATGAAAGTATGCGGGAAAATTTCACTCGTACGTTAAGTTTGTCCTCCTTTTGAACGGAGCGCCAGGCTTGTTTGAAAACCGACGAAGGAAAGGTTATGAACAATGACTGCCGCCGATACGGAAATACAACTTCCTCCCTTGTAGCCCAATAAAAAGTTAATGAGAGGAGGAGGAAGAGGAGGAATAAATTTTATTTCATGAGTGCTGGTGCTGCTGCTAGGGCAATGGCCCAGTGGAGGGCGTCCCTAGTCCGGGATGCCCTGGCCTTGGCTGGCAGTATGCGCGGGTCCCAGGGCCGGACTTGTCAGGCAGGCCACCCACTGCTCTTAAGAGGGGGAAGGGTGGGGGTTAGGCCTTGGGTTTGTCCGCACTCCCATACTTGATGGTATAGGGTACCGGGAAAGAGACAGAAATTACAGGTGGCCCGGTATAGGGTGGGATAGATGGCATGAAGAAGGGTGCGATGAGGATAGGAGTTTGTTTGTATTCTTCGGAGGCTGGTGGCATCCTGTCTCGGTAACTCGGGATGTGGAGCCGGGTATATTCTTCTGCTCTGGCGATAGTGGGCCAGGGTATCTCCATATTTTACGAGAGGTCCTGCACAGCCGCTCGATGGAAACAACCTTGTTTCCATCGAGCGGCCGTGGGTTCTGTTTGGGAGCAGCAGGCGATGTTGGATAACGGCCCGGTGTACATTCGCGCCGGCAGCGGCATGGGCAGCCTCATTACCGGCGGGAGATGTGTAATTATTTTGTCGCTAGATATACTCATATAAGCGATGTCCGTCTAGCCAAAGAACTCTGCGAAAGCACCGTTTGCTTTATCTCTGGCAGCCATTTCAGTTCTAGAGATATATCTATTTCATGACATGCAGTGGTGGTGGCGGCGATTATTGGATCGTAAAAGTTAGTAAAAGCACGAAGTACGGATACTGCGACAAGTAACTGGTTAGTATGCTGTTAGCAAGTCCCACGACCTTTTGTTTAAGAGTGTAGGTTTAAGACAAAGGTTCATCTCCGCAGGTCAGTTCCAAAAGGCAGTCCTGAAAGGATAGTTAAGAGAGAGAAAAAAACGCAGTTCTTTGATATAACCACCGAAGCCACTGGAAATAAATTTGTGCGATAAAAAGAGCGTCAACTCGGCAACAAGAGCAGCGTATTCATTTTAATTAATTATAACCAGGAATTGGCGAAATCTTAACGCTGATTGTACAAAGTTGCATGACTTGAATCACAGATCAGTGCGTGCGCGCACGCACGCACGCACGCACGCACGCACGCACGCACACACGCACGCACACACGCACGCACGCACTGGTCTGTGATTCAAGTCATGCAACGTTGTACAATCAGCGTTAAGACCTGGCTTGGTTTGGTTTTAAAGCGCGTACGTTGAGAATGGTGTACAAATTAACATCGAGCTTTAGCTCTGAAATCGCGGAGAGAGGTGTAGATCTCGTCGCCGCCGACGCTGTTTCGCTTTGCCTGTGGGTTGGGTAGTGTTCGGGAACGTCACGCATGGCCGGATGTGCTGTGAGCGGGTTGGTGCCCTTGTAACCGCCAAGATTAGGGCGACGCCGCAGTCTGGGCTAAGCTTCGATCGTTGTCGGTGCCGACGGTGGAAAGCGAAGGTGAAATTCAGGCCGCGAACGCAGGCCGCCCCTTTGCGGCGCATGCAAAACACTCACGATGTGCTCCTTCTGCACGAACTTTCTTTCGCGTTCACGCTCAAGCAGTCGGTCCGCTCTGCAGGCTATTTACCATTTCAGGGGCACCGCTCCCTGCGTGGATGTGGCGCGCGGAAAGGCACCGAAGGTAGAAAAACAAATAGTTGTCGCGATAACGATAGCATAGTGTGTATGTGTGTGTGCGTGTATATATATATATATATATATATATATATATATATATATATATATATATATATATATATATATATATATATATATAATATCACACCTCTAAGTCGGCTCCCCGACCACTTGGCACTATAGCGTTCCACGTCATATTAATTTCGCTTATGAAAGGAAAATTGTTGAAAATATGAATGAGTGCGTAACTTGATTTGTTTCAGCTAGTGTGAAGTGGGCTAAAGGCGATGTTAGGGCATACATGGTGGACATGGTTGATTTTAAGTCGACGTTCATGGTTATGACGCGCGGGCTGCTTTCTGACGTGAAACACTTTTCATATTTGGAACGGAACGTGCCGAAACAAAACCGTGTAGAGATGTGGACCTATCTGTCGACCCTACCTCAGCACAGGGTCACCTTCATGCATTCGCACTGATTAACCGGCTATAGATTAGTAGATTATCACGGCTACTGTTTCAAACGGTCTCGCGGATTATTTAACGTATACTATAGGGTGTCCAGGCTACTACAGCTCCATCGATGGGAGTTCAAACATGGCAAACAGAACGGAGTAAACAGACTAGCTACACGTAATAGAAGCACGTTTGGGGTACCGTGCCAACGTAGTCCGTTTGTTGCCTATGAAGGCAGCTTGCAACGTAACGACACGTTACTCGTGGCGTGCGTGTACGATGTAGAGGTTACGTCAACCGAAGGAACGCTCGAGTCCTTGCAGAGATACCGAGTGTCCCGATTTAGTTCTAGGAACTCTGTCCCTCATTACGGTCTAGTCGTTCTCGTTTCCTTATTATTATTTTTTTGTAAGTTTTAACTCGTAAAAGTACCGTTGACACAGCAGGGCCTCGAATCCAGCGTCCCACAGGCAAGCTCGCACCAGTCCTGGGAGCTCGGTTTCGTCCTTCGACCAACACCATTTGCCTAGCATTGAGTATACAATAGCGCAGATGGAACGATAACGGCTGGAGTAAACTGGCGCGCCGCCAAGGTGGAGAGGTATGCGGCGCCACCAAGGTATGCGGTTAGTATATACCCGTATCGTTGAAGAGACGAAAGGGCAGGCTGTATAGCTAATTCAAAGCAGTTGGTGGTGGGACAAATATGTTGTCTTGTCTTTGTGCCTTGATTGCGTACGTGCGAGGCGTATGCATGCTGCTTTGAGTGAACAGCATGGTGCTTGAGGTGAAGAAGTATTGCTCGTATTTCAACATTCAAGTTCTGCTGGGCGTAGAAGTTGGTAGAAGGAAACACTTCCTGTATGTGTGTTTAGTATGTTTGCTATGTTAGTGCTGAAGATGCTGCACTCCCGTGTGGTTACTGCGCGGTATGCAGAACTCTGCTGAACCCGACAGCGAACATTTTCAAGTGCGTGTTTTACCATTTGTTTAGAACAAACGAACTCTCCAGAGTTCAATTCTGTTCGTTCAGGTTTATATATATATATATATATATATATATATATATATATATATATATATATATATATATATATATATATATATATATATATATATATATATATATATATATATATATATATATATATATATATATATATATATATATATATATATATACATATTACACTATGTAATATATTACACTAGAGGGGGCCCCTCACCGGTGGGGTGCCCAATCATCAGCGCCTAAACCTCGTCTTGAAGTTTTCACTCACTCACTTGTCTCATTTTTCACCTTACGTGGCATTTTAGGCTCTCTGCTGGCCAAACCTCTTCAGCATCATTAAACTACTCTCTCTCTCTCTCTCCCTCTCCCTCTCTCTCTCTCTCTCTCTCTCTCTCTCTCTCTCTCTCTCTCTCTCTCTCTCTCTCTCTCTCTCTCTCTCTATCTATCTATCTCTCTCTCTCTCTATCTCGCACGCACGCACGCACGCACACACGCGCACACACACACACACACACACACACACACACAGCAATGTGCCGGCGGTGCTGTCTCGCAGTACTTTTTCTAATTTGCTTTCCTTATTCTGCTGGGACTTCCTATATTGATATTGGAGGTAGTAGTGTTTTAAAGTGAAAAGGGTCTTGTACAACGTTTAGATACTTTCGCTCTAACGCTACATTCTGCGTTTACCGCTTTTTTTTTTTTTTTTTCGTGATCGCTAAGTGAGCTCTGAAAATATGACACATTAGGCCGTTGGAGTTGGCCGCTGTCGTCGTTTGAGCAGGAAAAATAAAGGGTGGGGGGAGTTAACGGTAGCAGACTTGAGAGCTGACTATTGCGAAGAAAAATCTCGAGTACCGCTTTCGAGCTGCATTTTGTGTGAAGTCAGTTAAACACAATTTAACTCCGTGTTGCCTCCGTGTTCACACTTCAGATTATATGATTAAACATTTAACTCCGTGTTGCCTCCGTGTTCTCACTTCAGATTATATGATTAAACCTGGTGAAGTTGGATACTGTTAACCAGGCTTTAAGCAAGGAGACGCCCTAATTAACCATTTTCAATTTCAGCTTGTCATAGCCCCCATTCGTTAAATCGCGCCAGAGGGATGCCCGGTTGCGGTGGTGAATTACAGCCGCCTGCCTATGCCATGCACTCAGTCAGGATATGGCCCCACCACGTTCTATGGCTTCTTTGCAGGGCGACTACATCTGGATAGAGCCGCAGGCGAAGCGGGAGTTTGACGTCGCCATCGGCGCCAGGGTCGCCTCGGCCGAGGGCAGAAGGATACAGGTCATCGACGACGACGGAAAGGTGCGTGTCATGTGCGCTCGGTCAAGGTGGCAGCCGCCCGCAGGGTCGCTCTGGCGATTGAGCGACTTGTGTAACACCGTAATCCCAACGAGGGAAGTTATTTCTGGCCCAGCTTGGCGGCCTGCCTTTGTGTTCATTGACGCATCACCACCTCGGGGTATTACTTCCGTGTACGCGCAACGGGTAATTGACCGCTGTGCGCGCGAAAGGACATTTTGTTGGGTCTAACGTCACTAAATAAAAGCGTAGCTTAATTAGCGTAGGGCCGCTAGTTGGGTCCGTAAAGTTTCGCCGCTGCTGTCGACGCAGGAGCAATGGCTGACTCCGGAGCGACGCATCAAGGCGATGCACCCGACGTCCATCCAGGGCGTGGAGGACATGATCTCCCTGGGGGACCTCCACGAAGCCGGCATTCTCAGGAACCTGCTCATCCGCTACAACGAGAACCTCATCTACGTGAGTGGCCTGTTGAGTATATTACAGAGGGGCAGGTAGGAAGGCGTTTTCGCGAACATAAGCCTTCAGGATGTACGAAACATTCGGTAGGTTGGAGGAGTCCTCGCAAATCTGTTATGGTCGCTCAAAGTTCGCTCAGAGAACTGTAATCGGAATCGCGGGGGCATAAAGGAAGATCAAGCACTGTTTAAGTGCTTAGCATGGCCCGATGGAGCAGGGTTCTAGGCCTTCCTCATATCGAACGAATCAAAGTATGACTGGCAACGCTACCGGTTTAGCGGGATGCGGTCAAAAATTATTCCTTTAAAACCTGTACCCTCTGCAGTGTTCTGTGTTTGAGTGCGCGGTGAGTGTGGATGTATTTTAGTCCTTCACCTTCGCTGAAGCGCGCTTCACGGCACCAGCAAGATGTCTACCTTTCCTCATGTTACAACTGGCAACGTTCCTACCGATCCTGTGTTCATTGCATGCCGTGCGGTATGCGGATACTTCGAGTATATATATATACGTGGGCTGACGGGGAAACGAACCGTTACAGCCACCCTCGCCCTTCGGTTTCCCGTCCCGTCACAAGCGCGACCTTGGGATGCCGGCCAACGCGCGCTCATGAGTGTTCCCTTCCCTCGTTCGGCTGCTTTCGGTTATTAGCGGACGAAAATTAAGAAAATTGTAACGCTTTCTTTCGTTTGCCGCAAATGAGGAGTGGTTTGGTGGGCGGCGGGACATTCAACGCTTTTTAGACACGGTCGGCGTTTCTGTGAAGTAAATTGAGTGACGGCCACTCAGGCATTCTGCGAATTCGGCTTCAGCAGTTTTACACAAAGTTTAGCTTGGCAAGGCTTGCAAGCGAGCAGTATTTCGTTCTTGCTTCTTGGCCAATCCTCTCTTGGGTAAATCATGCGCTAAGTGGTTATACGGACCTGAGGAGGAGGAGGAGGAGGATAGACATGCATATTGTTGGCAAAGTATTAATATGCAGTCCTCAATCCTGGGGCGGTATTCTCGTGTTTGTCCGTTTTAGAAACGTCTGTTTCGCGTCCGTTTTATTGTGACGTACTTCCAGTTGTAGGCGCGCTTTGGGTTGACATTTGCGCAACTGTTCTTGTAAACACACGCTTTAAAGGGACACTGAAGTGATATGTAAACATTGCGGGATTACTTGCGCAAATTGTAGTCCGGAGTCCCCAGGGCATGTTTCGACCACCCTGGGCGCGTTTACGCGATTTTATTTAGTAGAAAAATTAATTCGAAAATGCTGTCCTCCTCTCTTTACGCTCGCCCATTTTCTGCGGCGTTTTCGTGTGACGTCAGGAGGGGATGAGCTGGCAATTGGCTGCGCTACTGCACGGCTCCCCGGCCTTCAGACAGAGTCAGTCGGCCCAGCGTTTCGTCCGCCGGCCGCCGACGGGTCGTCGCAATTCGTTCGCTCAGTTGAAACGAAGCCAGGACACGTTTGTGAATGGTAAAATTTGCCTTTGTTCACTTGGTTAGTTTGTACACTGTATCTAGCTCCAAGTCAAGGTCGCTTCACAAAAGCGCTGCACAAGCGCACATGCGACGCTTCGCTGACTGGTATGCCAGTAGGAAAATATAAGGCCTCTTGAAGGCGGGAGAAGAGTCAGCGAAGTCAATATAGGTACTAAGGAAATAAAATCAACTGATATTTTTACCGTACAGCGTAAAACTAGGGTGCGGGAAGCACTTTTTTGCGCTGGGCGAACAAGCACAGCGGTCAGCAGCACGACTACGCATCTGCGAACGCTTTTCCGTCTACGAAATGCAATTGCTAGACGTGAGCTATTGTGGAAACTCGGGCGACGCTTACTGCACGAGCGTAATACAACAAATAGTCACCTAAGCTGCTTGAAATGCCAAAACTAAAGAAAAGTGTAAACTGGTTGTACAATATTGCCGCGAACCATACATTGGGTTTGTTTATTTGTGTTTTGCTTTTACCGCCCGGCTGCGCCGGTCTGTGTTATCTCTGCGCCAAGGGAAGCGCGTGTTCCATTCTTTCTTTCTGTGCCGCATGTGTTATCTGTCGTGATAGGGAGAGCATTCCAATCTAACGTGAACAGCCCAGAATAATCTTCTTGGATCTACTATGTTCTCGATGTGAATCGACGTTTCGAGAACCACGCGCGCCGAAAGATAAAAAGCCTGCAGTGCGGACGCCGGAGCATTCGATTCTGCGACGCTCGCTGACGCAAGTCACTTTGTTGACCGCTGCTTCGCCGCCTCTGTATTCTTTTGAGTTGTTAGGGGAGCACAAGTTCGCTCCAATAAACTTGTTTCTCCTGCAAGACAACTGCGTCGTCCTTGGCTTCGTGACATCTGGTGGAGGTGCTGGGTACGCACCCTTCATGCCCACTACAACCTCGAAAAGCCGCCAAGCCAGTCCAACAAGAGCCAGCCCCCGCCTGCAAGATTTACCGCCCGAGTTCGGTTTGATGCCAGAAGGGCCCAAGAAAAGGAACGCTGCAACCAACACCATGGTACAAGAAACAACGTCGCCAATCATGCTGCAGCAGCCCCGGGAACCGCCATCGTTCCGAGGAGCCCCCGCTGAAGATCCAGAGGAATGGTTGGAGAAGCTGGAGCGCGTGCGGATCTTCAACAGGTGGGACGATGAAGAAACCTTCCGGCATGTTTTCTTTTACTTGGAGGATGCAGCCCGAACTTGGTTTGAAAACCACGAGAGCGCCTTGACCGACTGGACGCAATTCAAAAGCGAGTTCCTTAAGACCTTCACGACCGTGGTGAGAAAAGAACGAGCTGCGATTTTACTGGAAACTCGAACGCAACACCCGAACGAAGGAGTCGTAATCTTCGTCGAGGAAATGAAGCGACTTTTCCGCCGTGCGGACCCAGGAATGACGGAAGAAAAGAAACTACGGTTTCTGATGCGAGGTGTGAAGCAAGAGCTCTTCGCGTGCCTTGTTCGCAACCCCCCCAAGACCGTGTCCGAATTCGCGTCTGAGGCCGCCGCGATGGAGAAGACGCTCGAAATCCGAACGAGGCAGTACGACCGCCCAATCAATGCGCTGGTTTCGGAGACGCTTGGTGCCAGCGCTATCAACTCCGACTCACTACGCGACACTATCCGCGAAATAGTGAGGGAGGAGCTGCGGAAACTGCTCCCGACGCCGCCGCAACCACAAGTCGCTTCTCTTACCGACGTCATTAGAGAAGAAGTGCAGCAAGCGCTGGGAACTTCAACGACGCCAGTAGCACCTCGCGAGCCGCAAGCCATGACCTACGCGGCTGCTGTACATCGCCCTCGCCCACCTGCACCCTATCGTCACGAGGCTCCGTACCGTCGTCCCCTCTCGCCGGCCCGACCACCTGCGGCGCAACCCCCTGCCCCAAGGAAGACCGACGTGTGGCGAACGTCCGACAATCGTCCGCTGTGCTACCACTGCGGAGAGGCCGACCACGTCTACCGTCGCTGCCCCTACAGGAGGCTCGGTTTGCGAGGGTTCTCCGTCGACGCACCCCGCCCCCGAACTGGCCAGCGCCCATCGGAGATCGAAGAGTACCTGTCCAACACCAGCCGTCGACCAGCCCGTTTCAACCGTTCGCCGTCACCCTACCCATACCAGTCGCCGAACCGCCGTAGCAATGCTGAGTTCTCACGTGGAAGGTCCCCCAGCCCACGTGGGGGAAACTAAAAGATGCAACTTCTGGAGGTAAAGTTGCACGATCGCGGAAAAATGAAAACCCTCCAACGACGCAACGACTCGCGGAAGACAGTGACTCACAACATGCCCTCATCCCGACGACCCGGCCCAGACCTGACGAGACTCCCGTACACGACGACAGCTATACGCCGCGACGCGCACCCGACCGGACCGAGACGTCCGCTGAGAAGACGATGACAACGACGACGCACAGTGCCCGACCGTCAACACGCACAAGCCGAGATGCGACGCCCCGACGCACCCGGAACTCGAGGAAGGCGGCATCCGACGTCAAGGTGTCCATCGACGGCTTTGATGTAGTCGCCCTCGTAGACACGGGAGCCGACTACTCCGTGTTGAGCGGACCATTTGCGTCTAAACTGAAGAAAGTTATGACCAGATGGGACGGTCCGCACATACGCACAGCAGGAGGCCACCTCGTGACGCCAAGTGGAACGTGCACATCGCGCGTCACCATAGACGGCACGACGTACCCTGCGGTGTTCGTCGTTTTGCCAAACTGCTCCCGCGACGTAATTCTCGGAATGGACTTTTTGACGGACAACGGCGCAATAATCGATCTGCAGACGAAGTCGATAACTTTTTCCTCCGACCACTCCATGACGCCGGAATCGAACCCCGAAATCCGTGCAGCTGTAAGGATCGCCGATGATCACGTCACCCTGCCACCCCGCGCAAGCTTGATGGTCGCAGTCTACTGTGAAGATGCTGCTCCTGACGTCGACGCTATCGTAGACACCGATCAAAGGGTGCTTCTCAACCGTGGTGTGTCGGTCGCAAGAGGCATTGCGCGCTTCAAGGAACACCAATCCCACATTTTGGTTACGAATTTCACCGAGGAGTACCAGCATTTAAACAAGGGCGCGGCAATTGCATTCCTCGAAGAAGCGCAAGAAGCAAGTGACGTGATCGCGGTCGCCGACTTTGAGCGCACACCCGTTGAAACCTTCAAGCTCCCGCAGCCTTTCGACGTGAATCCGGCGCTACCGCAAGAACAACGGAACAAGTTATCGGCTTTGCTGCGTCGCTATAGCGAATGTTTTTCGTCGAGCGCAAAACTACGTCAGACCCCTCTAGCGAAGCACCGAATAATAACCGAAGATGGAGCCCGACCCACCCGACAGTCACCGTACCGCGTCTCTTCACACGAACGGGAAGCCATCCGGACTCAAGTCGACGACATGCTCAGCGACGACATTATACAGCCCTCGAAAAGCCCCTGGGCTGCGCCCGTCGTACTCGTAAAGAAAAAAGACTGCACATTAAGGTTTTGTGTTGACTACCGGCGACTGAACAAAATCACGAAAAAGGACGTGTACCCCCTCCCCCGAATCGACGACGCCCTCGACCACCTCTGCCACGCGAAGTACTTCTCATCGATGGACCTGAAGACCGGCTACTGGCAAATTGAAGTGGACGAGAGAGACCGAGAGAAGACTGCATTTATAACCCCAGACGGCCTATACGAGTTCAAGGTGATGCCGTTTGGGCTGTGCACAGCACCAGCGACGTTTCAAAGAGTCATGGACACTGTGCTAGCTGGCCTTAAGTGGCACACCTGCCTCGTATACCTCGACGACGTAGTGGTATTCGCCCGGACTTTCGACGAACACCTTGCAAGGTTGGAGTCTGTACTCGAGGCCATTCGTACGTCGGGGTTGACACTGAAGCCTGAAAAGTGCCGTTTCGCATACGGGGAACTCAAGTTCTTGGGCCACGTCGTCAACGCCGCGGGAGTCCTACCTGACCCGGCAAAAACTTCAGCCATTGCGAACTTCCCAAGGCCGAAAGACAAGAAGGGCGTGCGAAGATTTCTCGGGCTGTGCGCATACTACCGGCGCTTCGTCGCAAACTTCGCACGCATTGCAGAGCCACTCACGCGCTTGACGAAAGATAGCACCCCTTTTAGCTGGGAAAACGACCAAGAAAAAGCATTCTGCGAGCTGCAAAAACGCCTGCAAAGACCGCCCGTGCTCGCTCATTTCGACGAAAATGCCGAAACGGAAATGCACACGGACGCCAGTGATATAGGCTTGGGTGCCGTCCTTGTCCAAAAGCAAAGCGGCTGCGAAAGGGTAATCGCCTATGCCAGCCGTGGTCTGTCGAAGGAGGAGAAAAACTATTCTGCCTCTGAGAAAGAGTGCCTGGCTATTATATGGGCGATTTCAAAATTTCGCCCATACGTGTATGGAAGGCCATTCAAGGTTGTAACAGACCACCATGCGCTGTGTTGGCTCGCCAATTTGAAGGACCCCTCTGGCCGTCTTGGGCGGTGGAGCTTGCGCCTGCAGGAGTTCGACGTTACAGTCGTTTATAAATCCGGCAGGAAACACTCCGACGCCGACAGCCTGTCCCGCGCCCCCGTCGACCCACCACCACAAGACGCTGACGAAGACAGCGCGTTCTTCGGGATCGTGACGGAGAGCGACCTAGCCGCCCAGCAGCGTGCCGACCCCGACTTACGCGTCATAATCGAGTACCTCGAGGGATGCAACGTTGCCGTTCCTAGGACCTTCAAACGCAGCTTACCAGCATTCAGCCTGAGAAACTCCGTCCTCGTGAAGAAGAATTTCAGCACCGCAACAAGAGCGAATTACCTTCTCGTCATCCCCGCGGACCTTCGTGACGAAATTTTGGAAGCGTGCCACGACGACCCGTCTTCCGGACATCTCGGCACAGCGCGCACTATTGGAAAAATCAAGGCGAGGTACTACTGGCCCGGCCTTACCTCTGACGTCACCCACTACGTCCGGAGCTGCCGTGACTGCCAACGACGAAAAACGCCGCCGACAAGACCCGCCGGACTTCTGCAACCGATCGCCGTCCCATCGAGACCATTTCAACAGATTGGAATGGACCTTTTAGGCCCGTTCCCTACGTCACGATCACAGAACAAGTGGATTGTCGTAGCGACAGACTACATGACGCGCTACGCAGAGACCGCCGCTCTTCCGAGGGGGACTGCACAAGAAGTGGCAAAGTTCTTTATAAGCCAAGTTGTGCTGCGACATGGAGCCCCGGAAGTCCTAATCACCGACCGCGGAACGGCATTTACTGCGGAGCTGATGCAAGGAGTATTACGCTACAGCAACACGGATCACCGAAGAACGACGGCGTACCACCCCCAAACGAACGGACTAACAGAACGTTTGAACAAGACAATCGCAGATATGCTGTCAATGTACGTTGACGTTGAACATAAGACTTGGGACGAAGTGCTCCCGTATGTCACGTTTGCGTACAACACGGCTATCCAGGAGACGACGCAGCTGACGCCGTTCGAGCTTGTCTACGGTAGAAGGCCAACTACGATGCTCGACGCCATGCTTCCGCACGTAGAAGACGACGACCTCAACGCCGACGTCCACGGATATCTTCAACGTGCGGAGGAGGCCCGCCAGCTCGCTCGAGTTCGTATAACGGACCAGCAGCTGGTGGATGCGGGCCGCTACAACCTCCGACGCCGAGACGCCGAGTACCAACCAGGGGATCGTGTGTGGGTTTGGACTCCCATCCGACGACGCGGACTCAGTGAGAAGCTCCTGCGACGGTATTTTGGACCCTACAAGATTCTACGACGTGTTGGCCAACTTACCTACGAAGTGATCCCCGATGGTGACTCCGGCACATCACGACGACGCACGCGGCCTGAAGTCGTCCACGTGGTTCGCTTAAAACCTTTCTACGGACGATGACGAACTTTTATTTTCATTTGTTCGGACTGTCGCTTATGTTAGCATCGGGTCGATGCACTCTTAGAGGGGGGGTAATGCCGCGAACCATACATTGGGTTTGTTTATTTGTGTTTTGCTTTTACCGCCCGGCTGCGCCGGTCTGTGTTATCTCTGCGCCAAGGGAAGCGCGTGTTCCATTCTTTCTTTCTGTGCCGCATGTGTTATCTGTCGTGATAGGGAGAGCATTCCGATCTAACGTGAACAGCCCAGAATAATCTTCTTGGATCTACTATGTTCTCGATGTGAATCGACGTTTCGAGAACCACGCGCGCCGAAAGATAAAAAGCCTGCAGTGCGGACGCCGGAGCATTCGATTCTGCGACGCTCGCTGACGCAAGTCACTTTGTTGACCGCTGCTTCGCCGCCTCTGTATTCTTTTGAGTTGTTAGGGGAGCACAAGTTCGCTCCAATAAACTTGTTTCTCCTGCAAGACAACTGCGTCGTCCTTGGCTTCGTGACAATATATAGCCTATATTACCAACACCAGCGGAGCCATCTCCGTGGCCGTGCGGTCTGGGTTGCTATAAAAAAATAGGTATGCCCCGCAAGTATTTTGCAAGTCAAGAGTTCGAATCCCCGCGGGTACGTGCTTTTTTTTTTTTTTTTTTTGTAAGTTAACTTTTTCGTTTTCTATATTGAGTTCACCTTTTTTTGGGCCGCAACGTTCATGGCTCCACGAACTATTTCACAAAACGCGCGCAGGCTGGCACTGGCGCGCTAGCGAGTTCTCGTTGGCGTGCTGTTGCCATAAGCACCGACTGCTTGCAGGCAGTGGGCACAGGCCAGAATGAACAGACCCTTGGCCTGGTGCGAACACGCTTTTTACGACACAGGCATGAGGGAGGCAAGCTCCAAATATGGGGGAAAAGCGCATGACATTTGGGCGTCTGCGGGTACGCGGAGGGCGTTCATGCACTGCGTAGGTTTCGGCTAGTGAATGCTACGATTCCAATCCGTCCTAGGAGGCTTATCTTTATGCATTTTTACAGCTGACAACATGGCAGAAGCGCGGTACGATGATTACTGAGTTATTGAGAATGCCCATCCAACAACGCCAACGGTTGTGATTTACAGAACCGAAACCGAAACCGAAACTTGTTTGGTTGAAGCTTGGGCATCGTCCAATCACGGTGCCCGCTCCTCCTAACGTCACAGCTTTAGTTGGTGCGGCCGCCGCAAACCGCGCATGGTATTTTTTCTTCTTTCGCGCTTTGTAAAATAATTACCGATTTGTCAACCGAATAAACGATGAAAAGTGTGCTAATTTGAGCCAGTCTACGCAGTGCAAGCAAAAACGGGAGCTTGACAAATTCACTTCAGTGTCCCTTTAAACGACTAAACCTATTTTATACTATCTTTTATGTGTTTGTTCAACAGCGAACCAACAAGGCGACGAAAAATCCTTTGCTCCAAATCTTCTGCTCTGACAATAAGCCGTGGCTCATGGCTCCGCCGAGCTTGCAAGGCATCATATCCGGCTGTACGCTTTTATAGCCAATGAGGGCTTGCTCAAAACGGACACTTTTGAAATGGACACAAAACGGACAAAACACTAGAATTCCGCCCCTGGACGAAGCTAGCTCAGCTTTCTCTCCACTTTTCCAACACATGAATTGATTGAAAAAAAAAAAATGGACAGTAAACATCGCACCAAACACTTCGGTAACTTTTCTTCTCTCTTTGGGAGTTCTTTCGGTGGGACAGAAATATATATATATATATATATATATATATATTTTAGATTTGTAAGGTGAAGTGAATCTGGTTTGTCTCGCACAGATTTGTCCCACAAAACTTAGTAGCATCACGTTGGGAGTCATCCGAGACGAGCTCTGCGTAGTTCCGCTTGTGTTTCAAAATACCCCACCACGTGTCCCACGTGGCAGTGAAGCCCCGCGGTGAAGCCTCCCTCGCGCCCCAAGGGGTTGTTAGCTCTTTTTGCCGACGGCACACGCCGAACGCCGCGTCACAACCCACCTGAGTAATGACATTGGTAGCGGTAATGATATATGAACATTGTGTCTTTCTAAACAAAAAAAATATTTTCAAAGAACAGTAAATGTATGTTGTTTTTTATCATTTGCCGAAGGCCGCGTGTATGGTCTAGGTGATGGCCTAGGTGCTGTCTTTGGTATTTTCTTATGCAGTAGCTCAGGCTTCTCAAGTCTGAGCTGCCAAGAAAATATGCTTTGAAGCATATTGGTTGCTAAGTCTAAAAAAATTATTTACTGATTAGTTTTAGGCAATCACCCAGGTTAGTTCGCAGGATCCTTAAATTATATTCTCTGGCACTGACCAAAAGTTTGCATACTTAATTGCAAATCATGATTTGTCCCGAAGGCGCAAATTAAAAAGTGCACAGTAGCAGTACGAGAGGAAGGAGCAAACACTTTGTGTGTTACTTGGTGATTTGTGTGCTTTTTTGTGCTCCTGCCTTTTTTACTGTGCGCTTTTCACTTTCCAGCACGTGCCAATTCTAGCCCAACTTTTTTTTGTGTCCGAATAGGCCTCGTAAAAGGGTGCTCCCTTCTGCAGTTAAACAAGTTCTAAATAATCAGTAAATAATTTTTTTAGACTTAGTAGCCAGTATGCTCCAAAGCTTATTTTCTTGGCAGCTCCATCCCTGTCTCAGGGCAACTAAGGCAAAGAAAGCAAGCTAATGAAGAAAAAAAAATAGTTTTCATGAACTAACTTCAAGGAGGATCAGAATATATACTCCAAAAACATTCAGCACTGCTGCTGCTTGTCCCTCATTCATGATTGCAATCTTCCTTTTTAACAAGTTAAGAGTCCAAAGTTTGATGCGTTGAAATGTACAGGCAAGCTCTTTGTTCACGCCACCCTGTGGCACATTGCTTCCAGTGTATGGTTGCTTCGGTGGGACCTGCACGTCACTGTCGTATTTGTCCCCACATGACACTGGCACTTCTATTGTGCACTGGAATGGGGAGGGAAATGAAATGTAACAATGTGGTAAGGTGTCACACGTCATTCCAATTTCCTTATTGTTTGGAGGAATGCTGTTCTCACAGGTACCACACTGTCCTCTGGCTTGCCAGTATAATAATAAAGAATTGCAAGATGTTTTCATAGAAATACTTTGGAAATAAAACACTTTTATAACACGAAATTCTTTCCCACGTTTGACCAAAACAGATCAACTTCAGGCTCACGCATGTTAAAGATTTGCTTTGCAATTTTTTTGCACTTTTTTTGTTTAGATATGTCTCAGGCAAGTATTTTGTGCCAATTCTTTGAGCAGATTTATGCAGGAAAAAAAAGTCCAGCTTAAAAACCATAGTTTGTGTAGGTGTACATGCCAGGGTGTGCATGCATGTATATGTGTATGCATGTATGTGTATGAGTGTGGGTTTTTCAAAGGTGCAGTCTTTTTTTTATGTGACTTTTATATTTAGTTTTAGCAATTTTGGCACACCTTAATATTGATTGAGCGCGCCTCATCGCAACGCAGGCGATGAGGCGCGCCGTAGTGGAGGGCTCCGGATTAATTTTGACCACCTGGGGATCTTTAACGTGCGCCAAAATCTAGTACACATGGGCGTTTTTGCTTTTCACCTCCATCAGAAAAGCGGCCGCGGCGGCCGGGAATCGAACCCGCGACCTCATGCTCAGCAGCGCAACGCCTTAGCCAGCAAGCCACCGCGGCGGGTCACCTTAATATAAATGCTGTATAATGAGATGATATGTTTTCAGCTATGGTGAATGTTGTGGTGGTTAAGTCAGCCAGTATCAGAAAACTGCCTCAATATGAGGCTTACAGCAGTTGCATTCTTGCTGGTGATTTCATTTACTGATGCTCCACTGCCCTCTTTTAGCTACTCAGCAACAACTTCTAGAGAAGCTACGAGTGTGGCTTCAACAGACCTGCCTTCACCTTGATGACAGAAAATGTTCAGTTGGTTAAAGCAGCTGCAGTAATGTTTATCCTCCTTTTGTACAGTGAAAGTAAGGCCGGGTTAAGACTGTTGCCACAACTGTCATAATATGTTTAAAGAATGACGTCATTTCACGTCTCAGCCAACCGAACTGTGTGACACGCCGTTTTTTTTACGTCCGTAGTTCACGATACGGCTTTTGCGTCGGTAGTCTGAACATAGCCTAAGGCGTATAGAACACCAGGGCCTTCTCAAAGCAAGATCAATCAGGTGCTTGACACATGGAAGGCTCCTGTATGCGTTTGGTTAAAAAC
Organism: Haemaphysalis longicornis; assembly: GCF_048455015.1. Lineage (NCBI taxonomy): Eukaryota > Metazoa > Arthropoda > Arachnida > Ixodida > Ixodidae > Haemaphysalis > Haemaphysalis longicornis. Next base: position 182,603,113 of record NW_027526295.1, read on the forward strand.
GGTAAGGACACAAGCTCTCGCTATGCCGTTACCCTGCAAAGTGTTTGGTTGATAAGCAGTGGCAGATTGTCGTGCTTTCTGAAAGAGTAGCTCTTAGAGCACTGCACGGGCCCAGGCTCGATGTCGCGGGCCCAGGCGAGGCTAACGCTCAAAGCCGTGGGCCCAGACCGGGCTCGGGCTTGAATTCATGGACCTGGCCATTAATATTTTCGACGTGAAATGTAGAAAAGAGAATTCTAAGAAATGTTCTGAGTTTGTTTTCATGTGGTTCTGATGTTGATTGCACGCATTGTTTTAAAAACGTGTTTTGGTAGGTCTGGTAGTCAGTTTACTGAAATTTTAATGGCATTTTATTTACTGCATCAAGATTTTATATTTTGGAGTATAACATACCAAAGACGCGATTACAAGGAATGCCGTAGCGGGGAGGGGATTAGTTCGGACGACCTTGAGCTCTGCACCTATGTCTATGTACATGTATCGCACCCATTGAAATGCGGCTGCTGTGGCCAGGAATTGAGCTCACGTGCTAGAGAAACAGCACCGCTGAGCAACCACTGCATGTAGAACATTTCAATGCATGTACATACATACACATTGATTCAAACGTGGCACCAAAAATTTCAGCATACTAGCTTGTGGCCGAGACAACCACGTGATATTGCCAAGAATCTGGTCATCAAAGGTGATGGTGTCGCTGATGTAAGGATATGAGGTATTATTACACCGGTGTGACATGAACTGAAGATGGTAGAAGCTAAAGCATGTGCACTACTTACCCCTAAATTTTTGCATTTCAGTCCGCGGCAAGCTGTACAGACTAGATGCTCCATCTGCTTGCCTGCTACGAAGGCACTCAACCAAATATAATAAACAAATTTTTTTCAGCATCTAAGCCCGGCCTGGTCACGTGCACACGGGCCCTCCCTATGCTTAAAATTGGGCCCGGGCTGGGCCTGGGCTTGAGATAACGGGCCCGGGCCGGGGCCGGGCTTCATAGGGCAAGCTCGGGCCAAGCCCGCGCTTTAAAATCAGGCCGTGCAGTGCAGTGCTCTAGTAGCTCCTCCCCTTCCCACTCGTCCCTCCTTGCAGACGTACACTGGGTCCATCCTGGTGGCGGTGAACCCGTACCAGATCCTGCCCATCTACACGGCGGAGCAGATCAAGCTCTACAAGGACAAGAAGATTGGCGAGCTGCCCCCGCACATCTTTGCCATCGGTGACAACGCCTACACCAACATGAAGAGGTTTCACGTCAACCAGTGCGTCATCATCAGGTGGGGACCACGTTGGTGTGCCTCAATTCTCATGCCTTGCACTTTTCTCCTACGGCCTTGAACATCTTAGCACATACAGTGTGTCATAAATTATTGTTCTGCACGCACAATCTCTGAACTTGGCTAGAAATATTTTTTTACAACCTCTCTTTGAGGCGTCTAGAAAAGCACACGCATAGAGGGTATTGGTAGCTACCCAGGATCTCTTTGTGGCATTGCAGGCATTTTTCTTAAGCATTTTTATGATGAAAGCATGCTTCGGCTGTCCCAAGTTCGCCATATTCACACTGCCATTCTAACTATGCAATGTATTTGTTTCAAGGCTGTGGAGGCATATGGGAGGGCTACCTTGCAGCACGTGTACCCACAATGGTGGCTTTGCCTCTAAAGCACTGAGCCGTAAAGCACAGAGTCACAGTTACTTTTCTTGGCTGTGGTGGCCATGTTTTTGATGGATGCAAGAAAACGAGACAATTCGTGTCCATGACTTCAGTATGCGTGAAAGATCCCTGGGTGGTCTAAATTAATCTGCAGCCCTTCAATTTGCTAGCCTCATGGACTGTGTTCTGTTAACACAAAAGACCCAGTTTAAAGCATTGTAGATGATGTGCATTGCAGACATTGCCAAGTTTTCATTCGCCAGTGTTTAGTTTTATTCTAAAAACAGTTCACATTTCTTTCCCTTCTTTGCAGTGGCGAAAGTGGGGCCGGAAAGACAGAAAGCACGAAGTTGATCCTCCAGTACTTGGCAGCTATTAGCGGCCAGCACTCATGGATAGAGCAACAAATCTTAGAAGCTAACCCAATTCTGGAAGGTAAGGTCGTTTTTTTTTTTTTTCATTTTTCATCGTTCCTAGGTTTTTACGTCATTCTTAGACTGGGTTGCTACATGCTAACCCTGTAAGGCAGGGGGTTGGGCAAGCATGCTGGTCATCGGCTTTACTGGTAACCATGTCACCCAACTAAGTGGTAATTTTTGTGTCTTCTGTTAGATGCATGGCTGCGCAGCTAACCTGATCACAATTTGTGAAAAATGGCACTGTACAGGAGAGAGAAATGCCAGCTTTATTAAACAATGCGTAGAGTGTCTGAGCAGGAAAGCTAGACAAGGTATGATCCCTCTGTATTCGGTCTTTAGTTTCTCTCTCTGGGCAGGAAAAAGCTTCAGCCCCACAAATCAGGTCACCTGATCTTTAGCCTGATTTAAAGCTCTAGATACCATAAAATTCCATAAAAAGATACCATAGGCCCCTTATCTTTTGCCTGAGTGCTGACGCACGTTTGTCTGAGCTGCAACGCTTTCATACCGTAAATTCATTGTTTTGTTGGTTTCTCCTCTCCCCCCCCCCCCAGCATTTGGAAATGCAAAGACGATCCGAAATGACAACTCCAGTAGGTTTGGCAAATACATTGACATTCACTTTAACAAGCAGGGCGTCATTGAAGGTGCCAAAATTGAACAGTACCTGCTTGAAAAGTCTCGGATTGTGAGCCAAGTAAGTATTTACTCGCACCTGCATGCAGTACCGTATTTTCCTGCATATAACTCATACCATAACTTACACAAGTGTGGTGCTGAAGCAGGTGTGGGAGTTCCGCTTAAGATGCGACCATAACATTCGGGGGTTCTATTTACTTCTTTTTAAGTGATACTTAGAATTAAGAGTTATGAGAAGGTGTAGGCATTTCTTATAAAGATAGATGCCATTATTTTTTGCTACTTTAATTTCTTGGATATGTTATAGAAACCTGCGCTGTGAGAAGAATGCAGAGGGAGAACTGAAAATTTTTTTTTTTTCCCCAGGCCCAGTACGAAAGAAATTACCACATATTCTACTGCATGCTGTCAGGGCTGAGTAAAGAAGACAAGACGAAGCTTGAGATTCAAGATGCCTCAAAGTACCACTACTTGACACAGGTATGTCATTGTCCCGTTGGTTAGACATGAACGTACCTACCGTAACTATGTCAAAGTCACGATCCATAACCCCCCTGTTTCTGGCTGAAGGTCTGGACGGCCAGTGGTGACACAGTTCACTTTAACTAGAATGAAACAAAAAAAAAATGAGGACCATTGCACCTTTGGTCACAACTTGCAACCTCGTTTTCTTCCAAACAGGGTGGAAGCATCACGTGTGAAGGTAGGGATGACACGGCTGAGTTTGCTGACATCCGCTCTGCCATGAAAGTGCTGATGTTCTCCGATCACGAAATCTGGGACATTCTCAAGATCCTGGCCATTGTGCTGCATCTTGGCAACATCAAGTACAAGCGTAAGTGCACACATCTCGGGTCAGACAAGCGCAGCTGCCCTTAGCCAACGTGTTAGCAGCTAACCGTGCTAACATTTGTGCTATTCTTATTTTCACAGCTCGGCTCATTGACAACCTTGATGCTGTGGAAATCATTGGTGCTGGTAGTGTCCAAAGTGCTGCAAAGCTCCTCGAGGTAAGTTTTGATCTTAAATTTACGTGTTCCTAGTGGGTGCCACTTGCCGGCTAGAAGGAGTGATTGTTCGCAAAGAAAGGTGCTTGTGCGTGTGTGTGCGCGTGTATGCGCCTACATGCATGTATTTTTATTTGTTTTGAAAACCACAGCCTGATAAAAATGCAAAAGCATGTAGCATAACTCGATATATTAGTAACCTGTTGCATACTTTGTATTAACTTGCAACTGACTTGCAAGATCAGTGGAAACAATGTACGGTAGCATTTCGGCTGGTGTACCCGCAAATTTTTCCGACATTTATTCGCGGGGCTACCTTGGTTGCCAGACCAGGACTGCCCTCTGTTGATTAGCTCGCATCATACATTCGCGGGTACTACAAACGTATTGGGGCCCGCAAAGGACGCGGATCTGTCAGCCCGCTCTGGTTACAAATCCCTGCGCGCTCGTGCCGCGGCTCGGGCTCGGGCCCGGGTTCGTTCTGTTTTTTTTCGCTTCGTGCCTAGGAGAGGTACTACAAACGTATGGGGCCCGTAAAGGCAGTCCGTAAAGGGGAGGGCGGTCCTGGGCTGGCAACCGTAGTAGCGCCGCGAAAAAAATGACTGGGAAATTTGCGGGTATGCCAGCCGAAATGCTACCCAATGTACTGTACCCTTACACCAATACTCTGCTTAAAGGGAGCCCAAGTGTAAAAGTAAGTTGGTCTTTATCAATATTATAGTGCTGTGAATGCAGTTACACGAGAGGGGCAGTCATTTATTAATGCAGAAAGTGTTAAAATTGGTATCATTGCCCATGTTCCCTCACCACGATCTGTGACAACACGAATCAGGAACGGCAAAGTGAGATTGGTGGAGCTTGTTTGTTTAAACATTTTTCTGTAATGAACACTACGATGGGGACATGTAAATGAACAACCGGTGCATCTATCAACTTTTCCCGAACATGCGCATAATTAAAAAAGACAAAAATTTCAGCTTTTTAAACATTATCAACAGGCTGTCTCACTTGTGCAGGTAGTCAGGTGAATTTTATTTTTGGTTTCAGTCATAATTTGTCTTCACATACTAAATTAGGAGATTCATGTGGGTAAACTGGATAGCTGTCGTTTCTTCATACACATCTGTGTGTGGTATATGATAGCGAGCGGTAAAAATGGGAGGTTATAGTGTTCTTGTCGCGTCTGTCCCAACTAGGTCAACCAGCAGCACCTAATGGACGCCCTGATGACGCGCACCATCTTTGCTCATGGGGACACCGTGGTCTCAAACATGAGTGTGTACCAGTCCAAGGACGTGCGGGACGCCTTCGTAAAGGGCATCTATGGCCGCATGTTCATCTGGATTGTCAACAAGATCAACTCGGCCATCCACAAGCCAAAGGCATCACCAGGACACTACCGCACGTCCATAGGCGTGCTGGACATCTTTGGCTTCGAAAACTTTGCCGTCAACAGGTGAGGAGACCTCCACTTCCCGGCCTAGAGAAATTGGTTTGGGGGGGCAGCCGTTATCAGGAATTTTGCTTTTGCCTTTCCCTTATTGGGGCATTTTAGCTCACTCCTTGCGTTTTACTTCAAAGTCTTACCATATGCTTCGCTCTAAGCATCCAGTGAACTGCTTCCTGGTGATTTTTTGTTAATCTTTCCTGCGTATTTTCCCACGTGCAGGATAGCAAACTAGGCTCTAGCCAGGTTAACTTTCCTGCCTTTCTTCTACATTCTTCCTTCCTTCCTTCCTTCCTTCCTTCCTGTGTATTGGTTTGGGAGCTCAGATTATTTGTTTCAAACAATGGCATGTTTTTCTCACACCAACTACAGTGTTAAGTGCATTAAATGTTAGTGCTAATTTATGATTTTTTTTTTTCTAATGTAGCTCAAGTATAAAATTTAGCATGCTTTGAACAACTTCAAAGGGATGGAAGTAATGTAGAACCTGCCTGTGTGCATCATATGCTAGAGGTTGCCAAGGTACACATGTGTTAAAACAACAAAGATGTCATATGAATTAGAGTTCCTTTCTGGTGCAAGTTCTTAAATGCCTTTTTCCTCTTAAAAAAATGTTTTATGCCTTGGTCCTGTAGCTAGGTTACCCACAAGACTTATATTTGACTGTGAATATCAATTGTCAAAAGTGTGATACGTTCTCTTGCAGATATTTTTTGCCTGCCAGTTTTTTGTATAAACTGTATCAATAATCAAGATTGATAACAACTAACCTAAGTGTGGCACACTCTTTTGGATTTTTTTTTTTTTTGCCAGCCAGTTTTTGTATAAACTGTATCAATAGCCAACATTGATAACAACAGACAATAAAATACAAGGTTATCACCGTGCATGAGGCAAGCATTCGGTGCTCTGTTTTAGAAACGCCCATTCTGACCTACTTGGTGCGAACATGTGGTCAGACTGTCCCAGAAAAAAGTCGACATCTTTCTGTTGCGTTACTTTTTTTGTGTAAAATATTTCCTTTTAAAGTTTACTTTCTGTTTTAGTAGGAAAAAGCATTTTCTGATAACCTCCACAATCAGTAAGCATTGATGGTTCGTAATCGTAATCTGCTTACAGAAGCTAAGCATTGCACTAGAGCCGAATAAAAATGCAGAAGAGAATTAGTTACTGCTGCAAAGCCTGGTGTGTGCATAGTCAGAAGTTGTCAGGAAGAAAGGGGGGGGGGGGGGGGGGGGGGGGGGGGGCGGGCCCTCTGCGCACGGATGCTTCATATTCTATTTCTAGCTCTACCACTAAGACACTAAAGTGCAGTGCATCATCCTGGGATACTAATGCGATTCTAGCTTAATGTCAGAACCTCGTTTCCTGCCATAATCGTGGTCCCTTTCCCCATTCCCCATTTGTTATGCAGCTTTGAGCAGTTCTGCATCAACTACGCCAACGAGAATCTGCAGCAGTTCTTTGTGCGGCACATCTTCAAGCTGGAACAGGAGGAGTACAACCTGGAGTGTATCAACTGGCAGCACATTGAGTTTGTGGACAACCAGGAGTGCCTCGACCTCATCGCCGTCAAGCCCATGAACATTATGGCGCTCATCGACGAGGAGAGCAAGTTCCCCAAGGTGGGGGCCTAGCTTTTGTCATGATATTTCAACTAGCTGTCGTTTCATCAGCGCTGGGTGCTTTAGCGGTGGAACCACCACCCCTCCCTTTCTCATTGTAGTGTCTTCTAGGTACAGAGCACATTAGGGGCTCGCCTTGTCGGCGTAGCTCATTCTAACGTCGCGGCATCCCACAGAGGCTTCAAAAGCCAAGCGGTTTATATAGTCATAAGTGTCCGAAACTCGTGAACTGCTGGCGCTTGTCCAACATCTTCCCGTTGTTTAGCGCTAAGAAAACCGCAGGTACATTTGAGGCAAAATATATGTAATTAACCGGCAGCGGCCGCGTTAATTTAGTTAGGAACGCTCGTTGGGTTGGTTTTTAGGATAGTAAGCAAAAAAAAGTGGCAGTGCAACGCCGGCACGTGCGGGAGGAAATGCAAGCACACAAAGAACAGAACTCCCGCTGGCGCAGTTTCAGGCAGGGGGCACGCGAGCACTGCAAAGGCGAGAAATTTGAAATGCATTGAGCAAACCTCCGCTGAATTCATCAGGAGAGGAATAAGACACGGCGGTGAAAACCGTGATGGGTGGTAAGAGTGAGCGGATAACGGCGCCACAGCCCATTATGGCGAATCACTTATCTGCACTTCCAACAGCTTTCTCGTTGAGTGATACGGCTTTAATTGTTTTTCATTCTGTACTAATCCTTGTGCAGGGCACTGATCAGACGCTGTTGAACAAGCTGCACAAGACCCACGGCACCAACAAGAACTATCTGAAGCCCAAGTCGGACATCAACACTGCTTTTGGCCTGAGCCATTTTGCAGGCGTGGTCTTCTACGATGCGCGTGGCTTCCTGGAGAAGAACCGGGACACGTTCAGCGCTGACTTGATCCAGTTGATCCAAGTCAGCAACAACAAGTTTCTCCAGAATCTCTTTGTGAACGACATTGGCATGGTACGTTGGTGCTCGCAGCGACTGGTCTTTCTGCTACCCTATTTACTCTATTCCAACGTGCACCCAATTTCACTGATCAGGTCTGCGAGACTTTTGCGCCTTTTTTTTCGGTGCAAAATGCATAGCAAGCAGGCAGGTTGGAAATGGGGGTGGCCGGTGGGCGATCTGTGCATCTGTTCGAAAAGTGTTCTGAAGCGTATCAGATGGCGCACATTAGACAGTTTTGGTTGAGCGCACGCAGCAGCTCTGCGCGCGCAAGGAACTTGCGAAGGCGCGAGAGCACATGCGCAGTACGTAAGCGGCAGCCGCGCGCTTTGCGTGTGCCCACAAGTTTTGGATTCTTGCGTTGCAGGTTTTGCGGGCTTTGCAGGCCGTGCACGAGGCCCCTCCCATCCTCTTTCCGGCCTTTCTCGCCCGTGAACGAAAGGAACAAAGGAACGGCGTCTCCCCGCAAACTAGTTTACGGCTTCTTCTGGCTAGGTTTACGTCTGGCGCTGGCCGACAACCACATGTTTCGTTCACCAATCTGGCGTTCAGTGGCGCCGCATGACACACAAAGCGCGCATTTCGGCGCTACTGGTTTATACACGCACGTTCTTCGCGAGAACTTCGCTGCGCGGGCTGTGCTGCCCCTATGTGCGCGCGCAACTCTCTGCGTACGCTCAACTAAAACTGTCTATTAGTAATGGGAGGTATTCAAAGTTCTGAAACTTCATACGCCTGTACGTAGCTTGCAATCTCACAAAGCAGGATGAGAACAAAGCTGTTGTTTCACTGGAACAGCAGCAGATAGGGCAGAGATGAAGAGATAAAAGGGGTTTGTCAAGGAATAAGCCACACTGTGTGCCTTGCGTGTCTTTTTGCTTATATCGTGAAAACTTGCTGCTGAAGACCTTCGTAGACGCTGGCGTTTGAATGTACATGACTGTTGCAGGGCACGGACACTCGCAAGAAGACGCCGACACTGAGTGCGCAGTTCAAGAGGTCCCTGGACTCCCTGATGAAGGCGCTCAGCCAGTGCCACCCCTTCTTCATCAGGTGCATCAAGCCCAACGAGAACAAGAAGCCCATGGTGAGCAGTGGAGCCGAGCTTCTCTTCAAATGCTCTTTTGTCACACAAAGTAATGGTATGTTGGGCTCCAAGGAAAGGTTTGTCTGTACGCATGTACCTGACGAGCACATCATCACTGTCCAAACAGTCATCATCACAATCCTTTTGAAGCAGCTACTTGCACATAATGTTGAGATTCAGTGATGCCCTTTGCGCCCTTTAGTTCTTGGAAGTCACCGGAAAGCTTATACAGTGGAACCCTGTTCATACATTTTTCAGCGGACCGGGAAAACAAAACGTAACAACCAGGAAAATGCAGCAGTGAGGAAACCTTCAAAAATGAATGAAAACAGTGTAGCTTTGACTTGCAGCCAAGTATTTCTGTAACTTTGGCTTTCGAACCTTAAAAAACTTGAGAATGTTGGATTGCCGCTTTTTGCAATCGCTGAAAAACATGACGCGTGGCAATGCAAGGTTCCTAGCGATGTCGACTCTTTTCCAAGCTAGCTGCTTGTCTACTGCGTTTAGTACGTCAAGCTTTTCCTCAAGGGAAAGCGCCTCCCATTGTCGCAGCGCCATGAAGACACGACAAAGTTTGCGGTTGCAAGTTAAACAGTGTTCTCAAAGCCTGAAACGCACGATGATGACGAGAGCGCGTGCTATTCTTGCAGTAATGCTTTAATGGCAAACACGCATTTCCGGCATTCTGAAGTGAAACTTCCATTGTAAGCACAGTGATGGTGATGGTAGCATAGAGTGACATAGGGCCATCTAGTGGTGACAAATCGCACCCGTGTGCGGCTTGACGCAGTCAGTTCCGTAGCCAGGCCCAGCCAAGGCTCGTCAAACGTCAAAATGGCGGTCCACGCATGTTGCCCGGGCGGGTTCGGAGTGTCAGATTGCGACGAATGGTCCTGGATCATACTCTGAGCCACGACATAACAGCGAAGATTTTAATACATGGGACTCTATGTGAGCTGCGCCGAGACTAGACAAAAACAACGTAGCAGCCGGGAAAACGCAGCACTGAGGAACGTAAGAGTGGGGTTCTACTGTATCTCTGCACTGCATGTGTGGCCATTTACCCACACAGTAAGAGTACAAAGTTGGTTGGTAAGTGGTCATACAGCTTTCAATTTTTTGTGGTGAGGGAAACGAGTTTTGGCTCATTTGATTTTGGTTTAGTTACCAAAAACTACAAGTGGGGCCGGAATTTTTATGTCAGAGACAAGAGCGGGCAGTACTTATGTGAAAAAAGTGCATGAAAGATGCTCTCAACATATCTATTGTGTACCCACACACATGCAAGATAGTTTTGTACCTTCAGAGAGTGGTGCCAGGGCAACTTTGTGGCACGTAAGCAATGACTTTTCTTTTGTGTGTCAGTGTGAGTGTGCGCGCGCATGCGTGTGTTTGTAAAGTTGGTTTGAAGCATGTCGTTGTACAGAAATCTGAAGAGTGAATGTCAGCCACAGCTGTACTGGCTTGGCTGGTTTCCACTAACCAGCTCCACAGCCTAGGTCCCCAGGAGAGAAACGGGCCAACTTGAAACCTCGCGCAGATGTTTGACCGGGAGCTGTGCTGCAAGCAGCTGCGCTACTCGGGCATGATGGAGACAATCCGCATCCGGCGGGCAGGCTACCCGATCCGGCACACCTTCCGGGAGTTTGTGGAGCGCTACCGCTTCCTCATCCCCGGTGTCGGCCCTGTGCACAAGGTGGACTGCCGGGCGGCCACGGCCCGCATCACGGCCGCCGTGCTGGGAAAGGCCGACTTCCAGATGGGCAAGACTAAGGTCTTCCTCAAGGTGCGTAACCTTGCTGCAGTATGTTTGTGCATTTATCTTGTCCATCGCCCCCCCCGCCCCCCCCTACTTTTCCACCACTTATTTTGTTTTACCTGACTTTGTTCCTTCAAATTCCTTGATTTTTTTTTTTTGCCCTACCACTTACAAGAAAAAAAAACATTAAAATAAAAACAGGACCATATGGTCATTTTGTATGTACGTATCTTGAAAAAAATATATTTCTCTTTCCCCACCTTCCTTCATGCATCTGTTTGTGGAACTGTAATTTTATACACACACACACATATATATATATATATTGATTGATTGATGAATGCCAACAATTCTTAAGGGCATCGTAGCGCGACTCATCAAGCTGCTCCTACAAGAGTCCAGTACATATGCCTGTTTTTTATCTGTGCTGCCATCTCTGCTGCTTTCTTGTATGTAATGAAGCCTACATGCCCTTTAAAACCATTATGGACGGTGATGGTGCAGGTGATGCAAGAAGGGACAAAGATCCCTAATGATGTCGGAGTACAGTATAACCCCCACTAAAACATTCACTGCAGTTCAAGGTGTCGCAGCTTGGCTCATCTGTAACTTTCGTAGTTCAGACTATACTTTGATGACGTGTTTTGCTGGCTTCCTCATTTTGTGTGCACACGTCAATGAACGAAGTGTTAGAGGAGTTTCCCACCATTTTCATTTCTGCGGTCTGCATAATAGGGGATGTCTAAATTTTTAGCAAAAGAAGCACTCGCACTATCAATGGTGATTGTCGTTGCTTCAATCAATAAGACTGACCGTGCTTAAGCCATTTATGCGTCAATTCCTTTTCAGAAAACTAGGCGATTGAGCACTCCTGTATCGTCCATGTCAAGTGAGCTTGTATTCAATATGTAGAATAAATGCACCAGAGTAGTGCACATGGTGTAGCACACTGTGCAGTGTAGACTTTGGCCGATGTGCACAAGCTGGCTGCTTATAGCGTACCATGCTGCATGCAGTTTTACTTAGCTGTGTAGAACATGCTTGCTTGCTCCTTGTGAATTCTCATGCAGTTAACTTTGGGGTCAACGTTTCTAAATGCTATCGTTCAGTGGTTTTGAATTCGCCTATGCTGGCTGCACTCGCTTGCTTCTTCATTTGCAGATCCCATGAGCATTCATTGAGGTTCAAACGTCAGACCTCAGAAAATCTAATTCATGCACAGCATTTTGGTGAAAAGCAGGCAGCCTTCAACCTTGATTTTTTTTTTTAATCTGGTTTTTACAGCAATGTGAAGGTGTCTGTTTGTTATAATGGCATGTATGGCTTTGCTCTAGAATCGTGGTTAGAATTAGACATCTCTCAGTCAGCGGTTGTCACCAAAGTGGGGGTGAGCTTGACGGGAGGGGGACGATTGCAGGATGCTCACGACCTGTTCCTGGAGCAAGAGCGTGACCGGGTGCTGACGCGCAAGATCCTGATCCTGCAGAAGGCCATCCGCGGCTGGTACTACCGGCGGCGCTTCCTCAAGATGCGCAAGAGCACCCTCATCATCCAGCGCTGCTTCCGGGCGTACCTGCAGCGGAAGCGCTTCCTGGCGGTACGCATGCTATTTTGATCTGCAGTCTCCTGCTGCCTTTCCTCTCCCCATTTCCTCTCCCATTCCTCTCCCTTTTGTTTTAAGGCCTTAGATCTCCATGTTTCATGGAATGCATGAGGTGCAGAAAATTGTTGCCGGGTCCAAAAGTGGGGTCAGAATGGCCCATAAAAGGTGAAAGTGTGCAATACGAGGAGCCTGAACTTGAAATCACGTGCCAGGGAAAGGAAGCAGAAGCGCTAGAGGAGGATTAGAGAAGGGCATTGAGAAAAGACCTGCGGCGTGCGCTGGGAAAGGGAAGCAGCAGCACCAAAGGAGGGTAGGCCGCTGCCGCACTCGAGAGACAAAGGTACCGGCGGGGGAGAACAGGATGCTCCTGGCAATGGCTAGCAAGCGGAACGAGCTTCACAAATTGCTGTCCAGGAGGCTGGTTGAGTGAAGGCAGGCACGGCCGCAGGGATCTACACGAGGTCCAACTAGGCTTTTGCCTTTCTTCTTAGACAGTTCTAAGCATTCCTCGTAATTTGTGAAGCTAATACAAACATGTTCAAAAGTTCACCAAGTATGAAAGTAGGGGGTCAAATAATTTTCTCTTTTATGTGCGACAGTCGGTCAGTCAGTTTATACATGTTCAGTGCAAAAGTTCAATATGGTTTACTGCACGGAAGTTGCACGTGAGCTGCGAAGCACGCTGTAATGGGGAGGTGCCAAGAATGCAACCCGTGGTTGCACTATGGCTCAATACTGCAACGTCTTGTTCACTCAGCCACCGCGATGGGTTTGTTTGAAAGGGATTTTTCTCTACTCCAAGTGTACTGAAGACTTGTGGGATGCCTGTTAAATAGAGGCTGCATAACTGCGGTGGTTGATTGGCTGTTCACTGGCACAAAAAAATTTAATGGTTGTCTCGCATTTATAGCATACAAACTTGCTGGTTGCGTTCATTCTAAACTCACAGCCAGGTCAATGGTTCAATGCAGAGCGGTTCACAGTTTGTTGTGCACAGAATAGCTTTGACCTTGCTAGAAGTTTGATAACGGTGTAGACACAGCCAGCGTGTTCACTTCTGCCCATCATAGAAAGAACATTGCCCTCACCTTTAGCTACAAAATTAGTACTGAGTTACCATGAAAACCTCAATTTTTGTTGCATTTTGATGTTCTTGTTAATAGAAAGTAAATTTTGACATAAAATATATTTTCTTCCATCTTTCCTTAGCTGTTTTGGAGCGGCTAAGCCAACAAAGAGATCTATGTGCATGTTTCATTGATATGTCACCTTCTTAGTTTTAAGAACAGTGCGCTTGTGCACATTTGGTTTAAAAATGTGCACAAGACGACAAACAGCGCCGCGTGTTTGTCGTCTACTCTACGTCCTGTCCTTTGCGCTGTTTCTTACATTTTTAAACATGCACCAACCAGCCCACTTGCTCCCCCTTCTAAAAAAAGCACAATTGGTTATGTCCCCGCGTGGCTTCCTTTTTAAGTGCAGAGCACTTTAGGGCCACAGCTTGTCGTAGCTCGCTCACTGGACCCAAATAGAGCCGACGTTCCGGCGGGGCCACTGACGTCGCGGCGTAACCCGGTGGCTCCGAAAGCCAGGCAGTTTATATAGTTATAAGCGTTCGAAACCCCTTGTTTAGCACAAAGAAAACTGTAGGCAGATTTGAGGCAAAATATACGTATATAACCGGCAGCGCCCGCGTTCATTTAGTTAGGTACGCCCGTTGGGTTGGTTTTTACGGTAGTAAGTGAAAAAAAGTGGCAGTGCAACGCCGGCATGTGCGGGAGGAAAAGCAAGCACAGAAAGAACAGAACTCCCGCTGGTGCAGTTTCAGGCAGGGGGCGCGCAAGCACTGCGAAGGTGGGAAATTTGAATTGCATTGGGTGGTAGCAGTGAGCGGATAACGGCGCTACAGCCCATTATGGTGAATCACTGCTCTGCACTTCCAACAGCTTTCGCATTGAGTGGAACGGCTTTAATTTTTAAAATTGAATTTCCAGGGACTGTGGTGTTCATTTTTCTCTCCCTCTCTCCTTCTTCACCCTCTCTTGCAGATGCGCACTGGCTACCAGCGTCTGCAGGCGCTCATCCGCTCCCGCATCCTGTCGCATCGATTCAAGCACCTGCGGGGCCACAATGTTGCACTACAGGTCGCTCCATCTTCTTCAAATGCACTCTACTCTGATGGCCCAAGGCCTGCTCGTTGTAGTTGAGTTCAATTCCTCATGAATCTGCTGTGTTCGAGCAGAAGTTACATCCGTTTGAATTTCAGGCTTGAAAAGTGGAAAATGGAAATACTGGTTTTGTATTTCAAACATAAACTGCAAACGGTCATAACTTCTGCTCCAACACAGATAGAATGGTGATGTTAGTCGTATTGCCCTCCTTAACTTGTGATCAGTTCTCGGGCGCCATGTTCAGCTGCATCTGTGGTGCAGCTTACTCACAGGAGGTGTCACAAAATTAAATCTAAAAATTTGGATACATTTGAAAATACAGTCGAATCCCGCTACAACGAAATTGACGGGACGTGCGAAAAATTTCGTTGAAGCGAAAATTCGTTCAGGCGAAATCTGCCGCAACACACCACGGAAAGGCCAGAAAAATAGCCCCGTATGCTTCCGCATCATTGGCAGCATAATACAATGTTTAGAAAAAGGAGTGACGCGCAATAACGTCATGTTTATTCAGATAACAAACATACCAATGGTTATCTGTTCTTTCACTGCACGCGAAGAACGCGTTGCGGAGTGGGGTGAAGAAATGCAGGCGCAAAACGTATTGCTGTACAACAAGGCGTGTCCACCGAGCTGATTACTTGCAGATAGCTGCTAGGCCGTCGGAAGCCCCCCTCTCACTTGTAGCAGGAGCAGTGCCGTTATCTTATCATCTGACACGGCGCGGCAGCTACTGACCTTGGCAGGTTAGACGCGCGCGCTTGCATTTAACACAACTGCGCGCTCATGACTAAGATAGGATGACTTGGCTTCAAGACCAAACACGCAAACATGATTTTTGCTCTTGGCTATTAAGAATGGTAGAAGGAAAACGGCAAGGACAGCTGCTCACAACGCATACATGACGGCGCCGCGCCAGCAGCGGAGCACCAGGAGCACATTTGTGCGATTTCAACTGGATACGGATTGGCTGTAGCTCCGGCTTGGCGAACCGGGCCTGCGCCGGCCTGCGCGCCTCATGGCTGCGCCTCACGTAAAGACGGCCAGCCACATCGTTATCACCATCAAACAATGGCGTCCGCCTATGAGTTTTTTTTTTTTTTTTGTGGCGGTGTGGCCGCACCGCGCATGTTTTCGGTGAAACTAAGCGTCCTGAATGTATAAAAAGTTACAGATAGCTGGCGCTATGCTTATTTTATTGTAAAATAATTGTTCAAACCCAGCCCAAATCATCGAAAATTTCGTTGAAGCGAAAGCAAGCCTGACAAATGGTTCGTTGTGGCGAGGACTTTGTTGCATGGACTTCTATGGCTGGCTGACGGGGAATTGGAAATATTTCGTTGAAGCGGAAATTTCGTTGAAGCGGCGTTCGTTGTAGCGGGGTTCGACTGTAGTTGTTTTACACAAGAAACAGAATTCATATCTACAATCACAATGAAAAACTATAAATGTCCCCCACTTGTCATCATCACAACTCTAAGAATGAAGATTTTTATTTAAGATTGCCTTCCCCCTTTGGCCAGAATGAGAGGGATTTTGAAAGGTAATGAACTTTCAAAAATGAGAATGACACTACAGAAATTGGCACATGGTTTAGTATTCTAGCAATGCAGCATGCCCTACTTTAAGCGCATACCCTAAAGCAATCATGTATATTTGTAAATTTTTAGGTATAATTTTGCTAGATATATTACTGTATTTATTCACGTAATCCTCACACTTTTTTTCCTGAAAAATCAGTGTGGAGAAGGGAGTGCAATAATTATGCGGGGAAAAATATTTTGAGGGGTAAAAACGAGCTTAAATGAGGTTTGAATAGGTATTATACATAACCAAGCCGTTTCCAAGCAGGGCTTACCGTTGTAATAAAAGTACAGAGTTGGCATAGGCCTGAAGCACAAAAGTTTATTCATTGCAGCCAGCCGCCGTCCACCTTCACCACCCAAACGGGAACAGTCCTAGTCCGAGTCAGTGCTGCTAACATCACTGGCCATTGTCTCGTTGTCTCCTCCGGATTATATGTCGCTTTCAGAGGCCTCGTCTCCATCCCACACCAAGTGGTCTTCACTCGCATCCAGGGCATTCAATGTGCCAATCTTCTCTAGGCTCTTGACGACGATGTCTGCGGCGATCATTCCCCACAATTCCGATATCCAGCTGCATAGCATCTCCACCGATGGTCTTCTTATTGCCGGCCGGCGTCGGAGCGTGCTTGCAATCTACTCTGCATGCAGCGTTTGAATGTTATCTTTGAACATCTTGTTCAAAGACGCGTTCAAAGGCTGGAGCATGGAAGTTAAGCCACCTAGAATGACAGCCAGCTCAGTGCGCAGCTCCTTTAACTTTGTGCTTGTTGGTAGCCTTCAGTTCCTTGTGTTGCCGTCTCCAGTAGCGCACGCTAAACTTGTAGACGCCGAAGGGCCTATTTGCGGTACAGTTGCCACACTATAGTGCATTCGATAGCTTTCAAGCTGAAAGCGGCTGTATAACTGGCGTACCGCCCCATGGCGAAGCTGCACCGAAACCAGCACTGAGCAAAGCGACGAAAAACTTCTCAAAATGGTGGAAAGCAAGCTCTCGACTGCTACTCTTCCAATGAAGGGATGACCGGACACTGCGCGAACGCTGCCTAGTAGAGCGCATGCAAAACCAGCCCAACAACAGGGTGAATGGCGGTTGAGAGATGGTGCTATACTGTCATGTGCCTGGCGCGCCTGCATACACCGCGCGCTCCGCCGAACGGAGTGGGGCGAGTGCGTGCATCATGCGGGTTTCACGAGCAGACGACTTTCACCGTTGCAATTTTGGGGGTGTGAGGATTATGCGACGAAGCAAGACAATCCAAGTGGTGGCAATTCACATTAGGGGTGCGAGCATTACGCGAGTGTGAGGACTATGCGAGTAAATACGGTATATATTTATGCTCTTTAGAGCATATGTTCCTGACAAAGCTTACAGTTCTAGTAAGTGGATGATAGAAGTCTAAGAAGCTGCAGTTTAACCTGTTCACTCGGTGATATGAATTGCTGTTAGCCCCTGTTATATGTGTCAGGGAGGGATGATCATGTGCACGTTTGTTTCATTTTTCATCAGAGCTGTGCTGTATAAAGCGCACATTCGATGGCAATTTTTTTTTAAATTGTCTTCACTAATCAAATATTTACACCTGGATTTTTTGTCAGCAAGAACAGAAATAAAGAAAGAGAAGTTTGCTATATCTGTCATTTGGGACACTGTTTAATAGTTACTCGTTGCAAAAGCCAGACAAAATGAACACACGTGCATGCAATTTGGTCATTACCAGTGCAAAAGTGGCAGCAACAGAGTTGATTTAGTAAAAAATATTGTACATAAAAACGGCGGTGAAGTTGCGGTGCATCGTTGCCAGAGGATGTGGCACAGATGAAAGTTCGAGAGCAGCATGTGTTTCAGCAGTCCTTGTAGTGCATCCTGCTCACTGTTGCCCCTCTCTCACTGCCCTGCTGCTGGTCGACAGGCCCGCTGCCGGGGCTTTGTGGTGCGCCGTGAGTACCAGAAGAAGCTTGCTGCCGTGGTCAAGATCCAGGCCTTTGTTCGAAGGATCATCGCCCAGAAGAACTATCAGAGGTTGAAGATCGAGGTGAGGGGGGGGAAGCCGGGGAAAGTTCTGGTATGCGGAGCAGCGGAATGTTGTACAGGAAGGTGGACCTTAATACTGTAGATTGTCTCTTAGGGAAAACGCAGCCATCGTCCTGCTGTTATTTCTTATTTCATGCATCGTACCCCATCTTTCTTTTCCTTCTTATTTTTACCCGGAGCTTTTTGGAAGCACCGTTAAGGAGTCCTTGCAGTCGTTGCATTTGTGCCTCGTTGCCACTGCCTTTGTGCATGCTAAGCCGCCACAGTGGAACTTCCGGATGTGATTCCTTTCTTTTTCACTTTGTTATTTTGAAATTATGCATATTTTTATGGTGCGATTTAAAGGGAGCGTGCCGACAAAACACAAGTTTGGTTCATTCAAAAGATTGCCTCGTTAAAATCATACTGACACCACTTTTAATGTAAACTTCTCTCAAATAAGGTGTATAATTAGGAATAAAGGGAATGACCATGCAATTCACTAGCTCGTCATCCATACTGGAACATACGACATAATATGCACAGCTTTGCGATTGTCTGAGGCCGGCAAATGCAAGCGCAAATTAGGCAGGGCTTATATGCTTGCAGGACGAGTTATTTTCACTTAAATGCAATGCATATTCATTTTATAGCAGCAAGAATGGTGGGGTAAACAATGGAAGTCGCGAAAGTACACATAAACATAAAAGTACCAGTGTGTACTGCTGTTGACACTGCGCGCACTATGCTTGTCATAGCTGCACAGCCGTCCGGCACTATGGGGTTGTCTCACACGACACTGGGTGATTGGTGTAAACGACATTGTCTTATGTGACCCTGTTTGTTTAGAATACCCCATGTTTCACGAAACAATTACGATCTACCATAACAAAAACAAGCCATGTGCAAATACGGTCAGAAGCAAAGCAAAGGCGGACACCGGTCCGGCACAGTATGGTAGTACCACCTAGGAGGACTGACGGTAAAGAAGGCTCCGCAGTCCACTGCAGACTAACCTGCGTTCTAGCGTTCGCTTGAAGACCTGTCCTTGTTACATCATCACAGACGTCGCGAGACACACGATTTGGCAGGAGAATCAAAATTTTAACCTAAACTGATTAATTTCTCAGTGAATAAACCGTCATTTGCTGCCGGACAAGCGCAGGGGGCACTATAAAACACCAAATCCTTCTAATAAAACAAACGTATTTTGTCTGCATGGCTGGCTTCTTTAAAAGACTTGACATTTCTGCAAAATCTCAAGAAATGCTCATGAAGGCCTTCATTATCGCCTTAGCTACCCTGCCTTGCATTTATCTTTTCGAAAATATCTGAAACTGTGGAAATCATTGCGGGATGCAATGAATTGCATTTTCTTTGCAAGCACTAGGGGGCGGGGATTGGACTATTTAACCAATTTGTGCCAGATGGAAAAAAGAGTAACCAGATTTTTATGAAAATTGTTGGTGCAAATTATTATCTGCACCTGATTTTGAATCGTAAGGTTCTGTCTGCTAAATATTCTCTGAGGTCGGTAATATGGAACAGTGCTTAATACTTCGTTAAAGTGGAAATTTTATTTTACACAGTTTGCTTTTGTGGGACCAGGTTTCAGCCGTGTCAGAATTGTAGACATTCGGCCGTGTACAACCTGATTTGATTTGATTACGAGGTTTAAGGCGCCGACACTACACAGGTCATGCGGCACTCCATAGTGGAGGGCGCCGGATTAATTTTGACCACCTGGGGATTTTTAACACGCACCAAAATCTCGTACACACGGGTGTTTTCACTTTTCACCTCCATCAGAAAAGTGGTCGCCCTGGCTGGGAATCGAACGTGGGACCTTGGGCTCAGCAGCGCAACGCTTTAGCCACATAGCCACCGCGGTGGGTCCTGTATCGAAACCTAAGCCAAATACTTGTGCAATACGTTGAACTGCTGAGTTACCTATGCTTACTCTGGAAGACAGAAAATAGGGATTTTGTGCTATCTGAAACGACTGTCATCTTAGAGGTCACCTAGAACAAAATCTTCATATTCGCATTGGCTACTGAGCAAATTTTTTATGCAGGCTTTCAGGAAAACTATGTTAGACTGGCCATTGTGCATTTTAGTGGTCTATTGTGAAAGTAATTGTCAGGAGATATTGCTAACCTGTTTATGCAACCACACTTGTTATGCAAGGCAGAAATCAGCATCTTGCTAGTGGGAATGAAGTGAAAAGAAAAAAATTTCTAACGCTCTTGCAGGACTCATATTTCCTGTTGCAAATTAAGATAACAAGTGTGCCATACAACCTTTCAGCCTAAGCAAATGACAGAACAGTGGGGAAAACATATAGTCCTTTGCTGTATGGCCTACGCACCGGTTTTTTTTTGCTTTATCTTTAACAGATTTTTATCTTTTTGTTTTAGTTTTATCTTTAACATTTATCTTTAAATGGCTATGTTCAAAACATAGAGTGGCTTCCCTTGTATGCATTCTTGTCTTGTGGGAGTGTTGTTGTTATTTCTCGCTCATCGGCCATGGCTTTCCCCATGGGTGCACGCAGCAACAACACGTGCTCGAAGCAATGCGGCTGCGGGAGCAGGAGGAAGCCATGCTGAAGAAGCAGATGAACCCCAAGAAGGCTCGCGAGATCGCTGAACAGAAGTTCAGGGTAAGCTTTTTTTTCTTCTTTATTCTTTTCCCCGTAATGTTTTTTCTATGCACTGCTGTGAACTAGTATGCCTGTATGCTTCGTGTAGCCACTTTAAGACTCAGACTGCAAGGCCACCAAAGAGACTGTAAGTAACTGGCAGCGATTGCTCACAGGCAGCAGGGATCGATCTCGCCTGCTTACAAAATTCTCCCCGCCTTACTGCAAGGCCACCAAAGGGAGTTAAGTAACTGGCGGCGATTGCTCACAGGCAGCAGGGATCGATCTCGCCTGCTTACAAAATTCTCCCCGCCTTACTGCAAGGCCACCAAAGGGACTGTAAGTAACTGGCAGCGATTGCTCACAGGCAGCAGGGATCGATCTCGCCTGCTTACAAAATTCTCCCCGCCTTACTGTAAGGCCACCAAAGGGACTGTAAGTAACTGGCAGCGATTGCTCACAGGCAACAGGGATCGATCTCGCCTGCTTACAAAATTCACCCCTCCTCTTTTTTCTTTTCTTTCCTTTTTTCCTTTTATTACAGGGGCTAAGCCTTGCCAGATAGCCAGAGAAAGCTCGGTTAGAGTTAAGGCACATTCCCACTGGCGATTTGTCTCGTCGCGCGACGGCGCGAGTCGCGCGATGAGGCCTTGAGGTGGTGTTCGCACTTGCGATGAGCGATGATGCGACTGCGTTCAGCGCAGCTGCTTCCCGACTTGTACATACGACCTCGTTGGTGCGTCAACCATTCGAAGTCAAAGAATACGCGACAAAAACAGGTAGAAATCAAACTAAAACACATGCTACTAACCTGGAGCAATGCCGAAAGCATTTGCGGGTTGCGGGAGGAGCAGAAAATAACAAACTCACGAAGGCTCTTTTCAACATATTATTGCACGAAGAAATGCACACGCTTGCTTTCACGCCACAACACCCGCATCACGGCCCACAAAAGTCGCTTCTTTTCACAGGCGCAACGTTCTGACGCCTCCGAACTCTACGCGTGTTTACCAGTCGCCGATAGACGAAGAGGCTGCAAGTCAACCTACCGTCTCGCTGTCCACCTAGCTCTATTTACAATCCATACACGCTTCTCCACACTGATGAGTTCCACGCTATTCGTTGATTAGTGCACGCGTACGCTGAAGCCACTGACCAAAGAACCGATGCACACGGGAAGTTGCTTGCCGGCCCGACCCGGGCGGGTACAGCGATAGCGGGCCAAGCGCCTGGCCGAGCGAGCTGAGCCAGCGGCGGTGGCGGCGCTCGCCCGCCCGCCCACAGCGTTTGCATACCGGATGTAAAGAAACGTTTCGTTTCCGGCTACGTCAGCCTACTCCGTGGCCATGATTGGCTTACCGGTTTTGCGGGGCCGTCGCGCGACGAGGGAATTCGGACCGGGAGCGATCTGCTCCGCCGTCGCAAAACTCCGAAAAGCGACGGCCGGCTCGTCGCTTTGCGACGTCGCTTTTCGACGCGCGACGAGGCGCATCGCCAGTGGGAATGTGCCTTTAAGGGGGACACTGGTCTTAAAACAAGTTCTTTTAATTTTCAAGTAAACTTTGTGAAACTTGTCAGTCTTGATGCTTTTTCCCCACTGATTTTGGATATGCCATTATTTTTTCAGTTGGTCAATTAGTTACCAAGATAATTAGAGATAATTTGCCATTTTTGGCCACACAACAGACAAAACAGTGTTGGTCATAAAACTGTAATCTTTATACTTTCCAATACTATGAACCCTGGTGAATGCAATAATCGAAGCAGTTTGTTTATGCATCGCTTGGAACTAATTTTACAGCTCAATAAACTTCGGTGTTTGAAATGGGCACTCAAAATGGTTCCTTGCCACTGGTGCCACCAAAGTTTAATGAGCTGTAAAATTAGTTCCAAGCAATGCATCAAAAAACTGCTTCCATTATTGCATTCACCAGGGTTCGTAGTATTGGAAAATATAAAGATTACAGTTTTATGACTAACACTGTTTGTCTGTTGTGTGGCCAAAAATGGCTAATTATCTCTAACTATCTGGGTAACTAATTGACCAACTGAAAAAGTAATGGCATATCCAAAATCAGTAAAAGCAACAAGACTGACAAGTTTCACAAAGTTTACTTGAAAATTAAAGTTTTAAATCCAGTGTCCCCCTTTAAAATAAGGTGTAGAGGGCAGTTTTTTTTTACTCCTCTTGAAGAAAGATCATATTCGTTCTGTCAAGCAGTGTTGTCTTTCCGGTGACATTCTTTGGGAAATGCTTTATTTTTTACCTGTTATTTATTGGTGTTTAACGGTTTACTGCTTTATACGGCTTAATAGTTTAATGCTAAGGTATATCATGATTACGGTTATGCATAGAAAAAGATCGGTGTGGTACCTTCGCCTTTCCCACAAAATCAAATTCTCTTCCCATCCGAATAAAACTACGGCCAGTCCGAATCTCAAAATTTGTGACCATCTGTGCTTGCACATTGTCCATGCACCTGCTCTGACTGTACCAGTTGCCGTCCTTACCGAAGCGATCCCCTTCCCCAGGTCTTGGTGAGGTGTTGAGAGGAATCGTTCAGCTGTTAATTAATAAAGGGGCGTGGAGTTTACTGACTACATTCGAGGCATTCTCAATGCCTTTAGACTCAATGCACCAGACGAGTAATGGCCGACTGTATTTCCTTTGACGTAGTAGATCTTTTGCTTCACGTGGATGCTGTTTTGAGATGAAGCGCCCTGCTTCCTTCTCCTATAATCGCGACCTGTAACACCATTTTTCCTGTCCCTGCCTCCTCTCAGGAGCGGCTGCAGGAGCTGCACATTCGCCAGCAGGAGGAGGACGTGCTCATCAGGCGCAACATTGAGCAGAAGATGGCCGTCATCAAGGACGCCGCCAGCCGGCAGGACGAGCCCCTGGACGACTCCAAGCTGGTCAGTGCTTGATCGTCTCTTTCCTGCCCTCAAAGCTACAACTAAAGAGCAAGCACCAGTTTTAAGGCCTGTGTTGGCAAATTCTGGCGCCGGGAACAGAAGTGTACCTACCATTCCCGGCCACAGCAGTTGTCCGATGACGCAGAATGTGCCACAAAATGTGAAAATGGGTATTGCTGCCCCGTACATTTGTCCACTATATGGCTTGAAGTGGCACAGAGAGTGAATGGTGAAATGGAATTTGCAGAGCATGATTGAGCGTTCTTGAGAAGAAAAAGCAGTTGCCTCTAAATGTAAAATGGAAGTGTCTAGCAATTCTTCTTGAACGCATTTTTAAAAAAATTTTCAAACTGGCTGTCTTGCGGGTGAAAGTGGTAAGCTTTATTTCTGTTTCAGGGATAGTAGGGGTACCATCCATTTCTACTGCCTTACACACATGCACATGCACACGCACACATGAACACAGAGAGAGAGAGAGAGAGAGAGAGAGAGTAAGAGGAGGAAGCAACTTGGGGACCAAGACAGCCGTCGAACCTATCATTTATTTTTTCCACACCTTCTCCTATGTGGCCACTTCTCACAGTGTTCTAGTACTCAGTTGTGTGACGTACACTACTGTATTACAAAACAACTGGGAAGAAAATAGGAGAGAAAAGTGCCACCTGTAACTTTTAAGTGCAGAGCACTTAGGGCCACGCCTTGTCGTCGTAGCTCGCTCACTGGACCCAAGTAGAGCCAGCGTTCCATCGTAGCCCCTATTGTCGCAGCGTAACCCAGTGGCTTCAAAAGCCAAGCAGTTTATATAGTCATAAGGGTTCGAAACTCGTGAACCGCTGGCGCTTGTCATACATCTCCCCGTTGTTTAGCGCAAAGAAAACTGTAGGCACATTTGAGGCAAAATATACGTATATAACCGGCAGCGCCCGCGTTCACTTAGTTGGGAACGCTCGTTGGGTTGGTTTTTACGGTAGTAAGTGAAAAAAAGTGGCCGTGCAACGCCGGCACATGTGGGAGGAAAATCAAGCACAAAAAGAACAGAACCCCCGCTGGCGCAGTGTCAGGCAGGGGGTGTGCGAGCACTGTGAAGGTGGGAAATTTGATTTGCATTGGATGGTAGCTGTGAGTGGATAACGGCGCTACAGCCCATTATGGCGCATCACTGCTCTGCACTTTCGACTGCTTTCACATTGAGTGGAACGGCTTTAATTTTTTAAACACAGCATTGTTTGTTGTGCGGAGAGGACAGCGGAGTGGGTCAGAGAGCAAACTGGTGTTAAAGACATATTAGTAGAAATTAAGAAGAAGAAATGGACGTGGGCAGGGCATGTAATGCGAAGGCAAGATAACCGCTGGTCATTAAGGGTAACAGAGTGGATCCCTAGAGAAGGCAAGCGTTGCAGGGGGCGGCAGAAAGTTAGATGGGCAGATGAGATCAAGAAGTTTGCGGGGATAAATTGGTCACAGTTGGCACAGGACCGAGGTAATTGGAGAATAATGGGAGAGGCCTTTGCCCTGCAGTGGGCGTAGATAGGCTGGTGATGATGATGATGTTTGTTGTGGGACAGAGGCAATCCTGTAAAGCTAAAGGCTGAAAAAACAAAAGGTTTTTAGCCCTTACCCTTTCTTCATTAACTTTTTCTTAACTGCATGATCAAATGAAACGGAGAGTAAAAAGGAGCCACTGATTTTCTCAATTCTTTGTTAAACAGACGAATGCAGTGTAGGCATCTTGCACAATGCTGTTCTTACGGAGGCCAAGGTTAATGCAACTCAGTGCCAACTAGTGGTGTTGAGTTTGGGAATTGGATTGAATGACAGGTTAATCCCCCTATTTTTTCTATTTGTGCAGAGAAATGTGAAACAGCCCTTTTTTGTCTATCTTTTCAAGCTTTCGTGTCCCTATTTTATTTGTTGTCTCGTTGCAACATAGCAGGACTAAGTTATTTTGAATAACTTAGTCCTGCTATGGTGTAACCAGAGTTGTTAAACAGAGTGAGAGTTGCAGAGGAGTAACCTGTGTTTTTCTCTTCTTCCTTTTCAAGGTTGATGTCATATTTGACTTCTTGCCCCGATCGGAGTCCGTCAATGACCAAGTAGCCCCATCAGCGTTCAAGGTAATGGTTTTGGCTTCTGCATGGCAGGTTTTCATAGCACTTCTTGTGCGGTTGTGAATCATTCCTAGTGTTTGGTTTACTAACTATATGCAAGTTTTTTTTACCGCAAACCGCAGCCCTTTTATGCTGCTGCCTTTAAACAGGCCCAACGTTATTTGCAGTAAAACAGTGAAAAGAATATTTCCAAGAGTTGACCCCTGAACCCAATTTTTGTTGCTTCATCTCACAAACACTTGCTTTTCTTTCCTTTTTATCACTGCTCCTGACTGCTCATGTACCGTAAATAGGTCACATACTTTCAGACAATGTCGTTTTCAGTTTCAAAAAAGACAGTCGCAAGCACACTGCTTGCTTCATTGAGCTGGTGACATCAGAGGGATTTGTTTCACTGAGCCCCGTGCCCGTGTCAAAAAAAAAAAAAGGGGGCGGTTGACGGAAGCCGGTCTGTCAGGAGCGAGAGGCGCATCAATTAGAGGATGTGGGGGCAGCCATGCATGGAATGGGGTCTGGTGAGGGAAACAGAATGTTTGCCCGCTGTTCCGTGACCGTTTGAAGTGAGAGGGGCGGGGGGGGGGGGGAGGACCTGTGGAGCAGCAGTATGTGCACACAGCCGATCGTTTATGGCTTCGACGCAATCGGTGGTGCAATGAGCTGGCCTCATGGCTGGAGCCCAGAATAGCAGGTTTGTTCTGTATTCGTACGTGTGCGTCGACGGTGGCGCCTCGTACGCGGAGCGCCTGATTCATGTGAGACGGTTACGTGTGGGCAAGTGCCAATGTGGAGGTCAAGTGTGGTTGGGTGAGAAGGTGTACTGCTGGACCCAGTGCTGGGGTCCCCGGGCATGCGAGGCACTGGTGAGTTGTGCCTTGAATTGGTCCCCCTTTCCTGGGATCAAGGGAAGGTCGCGGGTGGGATGAATTGCAAATGGGCATTGGCAGAGGCGTCGCTGTTCGCAACTGTGGCTTGCTGCTGCGCTTTCAGGTAGGCGCTTGGTTTTGCGCTACTGCAGTTGGAGTCCTTTGGTGTTTGCACAAAGCCTGGCTGGCTTTCACCATAGAGTTTAATAGTTTCATAGTAATATATGGTGGAGAGAAAATTGATGCTCAAGTGCTGTGCCGTCACGGAGGCTGCCATGATAGTCGTAGGCATTTCGCTATAACTTGGCCTGGCTTGCAACATGGGTTCTTGTCAAAAGAAACAACAAAGGCAACATTTCTTTTTGTTTGTCTAGCATGAAGTTTTTAAAAAGTCTTTGATAAATAAATATTTCGAGAGCTTCATTTCAGTCTTGGGAAAAAAAAAAAAAACTTTCGATAGCTCTTTAACAATGTCATGGTTTTCACAGCCACGCGCAAATTTTGAGCTTGTTCATAAGCCATGCCAAATAAAAATACAACGCAGGGTGTCTAGCGACCGGGAAAACCGGGAAAAGTCAGGGAATTTTGCGCCACCGGGAAAAGTCAGGGAATTGTCAGGGAATTTTTCAATCAAGTAGTACCAGTCAGGGAAAACCACGTCGGGGCCTGCCCACAGTTTCAGAATAGGGGAAACCAGTGTTGGGGGCCCCCAAGAAGTTACCGAACGCAACACGTTCGCGCGCGACGAAAACGTAAACCGCATGAAACGTTTTCTGGTTTTTCTGCAAGCAAAAACGCACCGCGCACGCCTGAGGCGCGCTGACGCCGCCGCGACAACCACCTGCGCGGTGCGCGCCGAGCGGCAGGCGCCGGCAACATGGCGGCTGCACCCTGCACCGGCCGCGGAGTAGTGCGGTAGCTCCAACGACCGCTTCTAACCGCTCTTTAAAATGCTACTCAAGGCACAAACGCACTTGTTTGTGCAGGAAATGAGCCACGCACGAAATCGTCGACGCGACCGTGAAAATACCCCGCACGAATGGCGCGCAGAAACTCGCCATGCGGTTCACGCAGCTCACAGCTGGCTTAGGTTGCTGGTTGCACTTGCGCAGAGGGGCGATGTAGGTGGTGCCCAAATCGCACGCACAACGCGCTTTTTTTTTTCCAGCGAATTTCAAGAGTCAGCGCTTTTTTGAAGAGCTAATCTTGAAAGAACTTCATTCTTATGACATCGGAAGCCAGAATCACCTAATCAAAAAGGAACATGACGTGGTTTTCTGCTCGCGAAAATGCGCCGCGCACGTCACAGACGCTCTGACGCTGCCGCGGAACCGCCTGCACGCTGCGCGCGGTGCCGCCGGCAGCGGAAACATGGCGGTGGCTTCGACCGCGAACTGGTGACGGGAGATCGAGCGACCGCTTCTAAGCGCTCTCTAAAATGCCACACAAGGCACGCACGAAGTTGCTTGTGAAGTAAAGGAGCTTATAATGTGGGCGAAAACGGTACTATGAAACATCATCCGCGCCGTTAGTGTTAGCGCCCATGCA
Source organism: Haemaphysalis longicornis (assembly GCF_048455015.1). Classification (NCBI taxonomy): domain Eukaryota; kingdom Metazoa; phylum Arthropoda; class Arachnida; order Ixodida; family Ixodidae; genus Haemaphysalis; species Haemaphysalis longicornis. Next base: position 182,631,125 of record NW_027526295.1, read on the forward strand.
ATACCTGCCGGGGTTACGTAAGCCTAAACATCTCTTGCGGGCCCATCCGGCTGTCTTGAGAGCTTCAAAATTGCCACCATGAGGCGTGCGGCTCTCCATTGGCGGAAGTCGGCAGGCTCCTCCCACTTCCTCGCGCGACGCGCGTCATTTTCTGAGCGAGGCAGAAGCTGCCGCGCGCGCGAATCGTCGACGCGTGCGTGAAAAAATCGCACGCGCAACGCCGACGCGCCCGAGTCGCGTGCAAAAACGCACCATGCGGTTCACGTTGCATGTCGAGCCAGGACAATAAAAAAAAAAAAAGCAAAAGGTGCTCGCTGAAGCGCAACTTGAAGCTTCTATCCCGCAAGATGAAATAAACTCTCTGAAGCCGTAACAGAAGGCAAGCAAACCTCAAACTGAAGTTAATGTGTTTTGTATATGCTTTTTATATGCTTCATAGACCATTTCCACAGAATGGCGCCTGTTGTATAAGTCAGGGAATTTTGTTTAAAATGGTCATGGAAAACATGGAAAAGTCAGGGAAATTGAATTAGGCAATTTGCTAGACACCCTGCAACGGTTCTTTGCAGTCCACAGCACCACACTTATTGAAGCACAACTTGCCTAAACACTAGAGCCATTTTTTCATCTAGTATATATTAGTATGAAACTCTGTGGCTGTCACGTACCACGCAGCTACAGTAGGTCGTGAGGTTATTATGAGGTGGAAAACAAAGTTTGACTCTGTGTTTAGTATTGTGTATGCTGTATTTTGCATATTCATGAAATGTAAACATCAGCTGGGAGAACAATAGAAACAAACTAAACCTAATCATGGCTTTGGGCTAGACAACTATCTCATGAATGGAGTCAATTGATTATCAGTTTTTATGCTTTCATAGAGAATCCAAGCCCTATAAGTTAGTAACACTGATGTGCTTCCTTTGTAGTAGTTTGTGATACCGAAGCTAGGAAATGGTTCTGCCTTTACTTGCGAGAAAAAAAAAAAAAAGTCTGTTGTCAAGCTGCCCACACCCTTTGGCCTTCGGTGTTAGGGTAAGCCAAGTTGAAATGTATTGGTTAGGGGCCCGTTTGTGTCTCGAACTACTATTTCTTAGCTCTTTAGCCTTGAAAGATGAGATGCGCCCATCTATGCATTTGCTACTGACAGCTGGTGCACGTGACTCTCTATTTGCCAGCAGCTTACTGCAATGCACACTTTTACTCTTACACCCTTTTGCAGCAGGCGTGTCATTTTGACACGACATTCGGAAAATGGCACAAGCTCTAAATTCAAAGGAACCTGGAGAACTATTAGATAAAAGGGTGACCATCATTACTCGGTGCTAAGCACCCTCTTTTTTTCATGATCGCATCGTCCAAAGTGGGGTGCTCAGATTCGAATGATCTAAATATCACCCCCCCCCCCCCCCCCCATTGTCCCCTGTTTTCTCTTGACCATATCTTGACGAGACGGGCGCAAAGAATAATGTTTTATTTGGCAAACATTCAAAATTAAAATAGGTGCAGACAGTGAACCCACTGCTTTACGTCTGGCACTCATCACCCTCACCAAAATTTGAGTCCATTGTGCTGCTTGGGCCACCGTAGGTCAGCTTCTGTTTTGTTGAAGTGATTTGTAATTGAAAACTTCCTAAATTACTTGGCCGCAGCATCAACTTGGGTCTGCTTCCACGCATCTGAAATCTACCTTGCCATGGGTGCTTAGAAAAGGGGTGCTTAGATTCACGTGCATACTTTTTTTTTCCAATTTTTTTCCCTAAAGTAGGGGAGGCTGCTTAGAATCGCAAAAATACGGTAATTTTAACCGCTTGCATGACAAAGGTGCACTCGACACACGCGCCGTACCCGATGCCTCCCCTTCCCACGCCGTGTGTGTGCATACTGTGCCCAGGACCTGGAGGCCTCTCGGGAGAACGCCATCAATGGGGGCGAGGTGGAGGGCTCGATCCCGGCCGTGCCTGAGGACAAGGACGACCTGAGCGAGTACAAGTTCCAGAAATTTGCAGCCACCTACTTCCAGGGCAGCACCAGCCACCAGTACCAGCGGAAGCCCCTCAAAAACTCCCTGCTGCCCCTGCAGACGCAGGGTGACACCATGGTGGGCACACCCCCGAACACACTCTCTCTCTCTCTCTCTCTCACTTCAAGGTCTCTGAAGCATGGTGAATCCGGCACACAATTAAGTCAGATTTGACCGGCATTGCTTGCACTTCATAGGGCAAAGTTCGAGACAAAGCCGACAGTGTTTCTCAGAGTGTGAGGGTGTGAGCCCTCGTGTTGTGCAGTGATATGTGGTTGTGTTTACTGACTTCAGCTGCATTCCAGTTTTAGAAGTTTCACCAATGAGTATGACATTTCCATCATTCATGCAGTACCGACAGTCTTTCTCAGAGTGTGAGAGAGTGAGCCCTCTTGTTTGGTCAATAATATGTGGTTGTTTACTGACTAAAGCTGCAGTCCAGCTTCGGAAGTTTCATCAATGAGTATGACATTTCTCCACTCATGCTTAAGCTGCGTGGCCATTGTCCAACTTTTTAGGATATCTGATCCAATATAATTATTATTTTCTTGTAGTATAGTGGTGCTTTCTCGCTCGGCAAGCTACCAAAAACAATTGACAGTGTGGGCAGGGCAGTGACCACGGGAGAACGCAGTTTGGTCGCACACAGAAAGGGGCAGGTTGCTTGCTTTGATAAGCATTAGCTGATTTAGTAACTGTGTCATGTCAATGGTGTTATATAAGTGAAAAACTAATCTATGACGTTAGGCTGCGTGAGGGCTACATTTGAGATACTTCGCAGAATATTTGTTTAGCTCCCCTGCACAGAAGAGGTAAACCAGTGGATGATGTGAGCAGGGGCTTGGACGGATGCTGTATGTGCATGATGCATAGAGAGATCTCACCCACATTTTCATCAACAGGTCAGTCAGGTCTTCAGTTCTGTAGGTTCTGTAATCATTCTAGCAGAACTTACTACAATTCAGTTCCAATTCAGAAGCCTTGATTGCTAACAAACTTTCTGCCCTTTGCAAGGTTATAATTATGTGGTGTCACAGGTGTTGCTGAGGAGACCTAAATTCTCTTGGAGGTGAGCTTATGAGAGTCTTGATTGGTTCCGTTTTATTTGGATTCATTTCGCTGCTGCAAATTTAACAGAGCCCTTTTATGTGACATCTAAATAGTGCATTGTTACCGTGCTTTGCTTTTCTGCAACTGTGTAATGTGTATTTGCAGGCTGCTCTGGCATTGTGGATCACAATCCTGCGATTCATGGGCGACCTGCCAGAACCAAAGTTTCACACCATGGACAGGGTACGTTTTCCTCTTTCTTGTCTTTCACCATAGAGATTTGCTCGTGCCTCGTGTCATCGTTTTTAGCACTAAATTATTGCTTATCTTTGACGCAGGACAACACGTCCGTGATGAGCAAGGTTACCGCCACCTTGGGACGAAACTTCGTCAAGACCAAGGACTACCGCGAGGCGCAGATGATGGGCGTTGACACGGTAAAGAGCTTGTGCATCATTCCGACGAATGGGAGGTGGCTGAATGGCAAGCATATTAAATGGAGTCTTCGTCGTGCCGCAGGACTCGTACACGAAGCAGAAATCCCGCAGCATCCGCAACAAGCTGGTGTCGCTTACGCTCAAGCGGAAGAACAAGATCACGGAGGATGTTAGGCGCCACCTGCAGGAGGAAGAGCTGGCAGCCGACAACTACGGCCATTGGCTCGAGAGCCGACCCACCTCCAACCTGGAGAAGCTCCACTTCATCATTGGCCATGGCATCCTCAGGGAGGAGCTCAGGTAGGGGAAAGGACGAGCAACTCCCCCTCTCCACTCAGTCTGTCCTCTTTTTTTTGAAGTAGCACAGCATCCTATCGAGCCGTAAATGTGAACATCAAACAACATGTCTTAGTTTATTACACCTTTTTGGAACTGTTGCCCGTTCTTGGATCTGCCAAGGGAAAATTTGACATCTACCTGAAATGCAGCTGTTGGTTGAGACAAGCTGTGCATCTTTATGAGGAATTTCGCGGTTGAAGCAAAAATTTTCGTGGTCCAGGATTCCAGGACGAATTCCAGGAAATCTTCCCTTCGCAGAGACTCACTCCATTTTAGGGGTTTCCCCTAAACTGGTCGATTATTTTTGTATCTAGTTCCAGGCAACTGTGTGGTTTGTAGTGTTAGCCAGCAGTGGCTTCACAAATTGTTTGTGCTTTTGGTTTCCGAATGGGGTTGCTGCAATGAAAGAACGTGTCAAAGTGTAGTGGAGTCGATATCATTTCCATATCTCCATTGAAGGCTGGGCTGTGTGGACTAACTACCTTGAGGGAGTACACTTTATTATTGCGCGTGGTGTTATCGAAAAAGAGGGTGGCTGGTCTTTGTGCCCCTTGCATGTTAACCTCTGTATGTCCTGCCATTTGGTTCCAGCGTGAGTGCATGTTTTTATGGCTTCAGACCACTGCATGTTTCGGTAATGTCACCAGATAATGAGATAAAATGTCATATTTGTGCTTTTGTGCCCATAAGTAAAAACGTAGGCTAAAAAATTTGCTCCAACAAGGGTGCATTTCATTGACTGGGCTGATACAGTAGTAAAATGTATTTAATTAAAGTAATTTAGTCATGTCTTTGGCAAAGCTCATGGATTTCTGTGCAGTGACGTTTTATCCTTACCATTCGTAGACCACACCATGGTATGAAACTTTTAAATTGATCAACATCGCATTTACCCTTGACTGTGTTTGCGTAACCCTAGTAAAATTTACATCTTACCACATTTCTTTAGAGGTTGGCAGAGCCTCTCCATGGGAAGGAATTTTCACACTCACACTGTGGCTACAGAAGCAGCTTGCAGGCTAGAAATGCGGCTGTCACAATCTCTCCTTTCCTTTTTCTTTTTGGTTTTATTTTACTTTTATTTTAATTAATTTTGCTCAACTCATCCTTTTCCTTTTTTGTTTGTCATAAAAGTTCTGCTACCTCAGTCACTGTGGTGGCTCAATTGACAGTGTATAAGATTAGTTGTATTATGTACTTATATCGTAAGACGCTCTTTTGTTGTGACAGTAGGCCTGTAGTTGACTTTTTCATACAGCAAGTGCCTATTCCTGCTGTTTCAGGGACTTTAGAAACATGTGAAAGTGCTAGATGGTTGGAATGATAGCAGCTTACTTAGGCCACTGACCGAAATTTTTTGGCTGAAATTTCGCTGCCTGTATATTGCAGCAGTGCAGCATGACGATGTGTAGTTCCATTCAGACATTGTAGCCTTGTGAGACAGGACAATGGTCACATCCACAAGTAATCCATCAATACTGACAGCCTGAAAGCATGTTTGTTAAACAGCTTACTGGGAGCTTTTCAGTGCAACAGCTAAAGTCTGAGAGTAATACAAGACATTGGTGCCTCTCCTGTTGTCAGGGACGAGATCTACTGCCAGATCTGCAAGCAGTTGACCAACAACCCGGAGAAGAATTCTCATGCCAGGGGCTGGATCCTGCTGTCACTGTGCGTTGGCTGCTTCGCCCCTTCTGACAAAGTGAGGGCTGCGTGCGTACGTGTGGATGTGTGTGTTGAAGGCTGGATTGTTAACACTGAGCAAACCTGTCCCATGTACTACGTTACTTGTGACGTTGCTCGGGCAAATCGTACTGACTTGCTTATTCCATTAAAGGAGAAAAAGGAGCACAGAATGGCTACCATTATGCGAAGGGATGTGATAGTACCAAGATTTTACACCAACTTCAATCAAGCATTCATCGCCGGCTCAGTTTAGCAGACGTTTTACACAGACTGTCAGGTGTACTTCTACTCTGAAATGTCTCAGCGCAATAATGTTGCAAACTCGGTGCATCGCAGTACAGGCAACCCAAGAAATGCTTGACTACACAGCAAAGGTTTTTTTTTTTTTTTTTTTTTTTTTTTTTTCCAATAAATTTTAATTGTGCCTGTGGGATTACTGTGCTGAAGCTGGTACATGTGACCATGCAAGCCTGCAACATCGATCGATCGATCGATCAATTGATCAATCAATCAATGCTTTATTTTGAGCTTAAGTGCAAAATATGTGCAAACAGTGCTTGGACCCATAACCAGAGCTTTATTTATCATTCCACGTGTCCTTGTGTGCAAAAAGCAGGCAGTTCATGTTAGGTACTCAGCCTCCACACCGCGCACCTTCCTTTGCCGTGCAGTTTGTCAAGTACCTGCTGAACCTGATCCGGGAGGGGCCCCCCGGCTATGCGCCCTACTGCGAGGAGCGTCTGCGGCGCACGTTCATGAACGGCACGCGGGGCCAGCCACCCTCGTGGCTGGAGCTGCAGGCTACCAAGTCCAAAAAGCCCCTGATGCTGCCCATCACCTTCATGGACGGCAACACCCGCACCCTGCTTGCCGACTCAGCCACCACCGCCCGCGAGCTCTGCGCACAGCTCGCCGCCAAGATCGGCCTGCGCGACCAGTTCGGATTCTCCCTCTACATTGCCCTCTTCGACAAGGTATCTAGGGCGTCTCCCTCTCTCTCTCTGACTAAAACATCTTGCCACAATTGTGGTTGGTTGCCAAAGTACTGCCCACAAGACCAGCTACAGCATGCGCAACTGCTAAGTTAAAGCTGCTATAGCCAAGCATTTTCTTTTTTAATGTGTGGTTAAGGCTCATTTTCAACTTCGTTGCACCATCTGGCAAAAAAGAATGGCATGCACGCATGTGTAAAACTAAGATAGGGGGCTTACTGTATATCCTGTTTTTTAGCGTAGCAGTGGTGTCCTAAAATGCAGCCTGCATTAAATCTGCTCAATGGTTGCCGGGACAAGCGTCCAACACGTGCTAGAGGTTTAATACTTTTACTGCTAGAATTGACCTTGTTTTCAGGTGCCGATGTACATGTGAAAGTAATGACTCCTTCCCTATCTCCAATTGCTGATTATTGGCTTCATTCCCACTCTGGTTGTGGGAGAAGGATATGAAACGTTATCCTGATCATAACAAGCAAACTATGTGGCATTTCTTTTCTCATTGTTCTCAATTATTTCTTTAAATTGAATGGTTGCCTGTTCACTAGTGGTGGTATCACTTGCTTGTTAGTGGTTATCAAAGATGACAGCAAATAGACTTCTAAGAACGAATGTTTCTGGGAAAGTGATTTTTTTTTTATGCCTACATGAGCCTCAACTGTAACTGTGTCCACAGTAAGAGGTGTACTGTAAAAACATCAAAGCTCCTTTTCTATGAGAAAGATGGTTAAAATGCCAAGCTTTCTCCCACGCAACCTGAGTGAAAGTCAAAGTCCAAAACGCAACTGCTTTGACCGCGTCGGAATGGTGCGATTGGATAGACGTCGGCTTCATAACGCAAAGGACCCAAATTCGATTCTGACCACAGAAATTTTTTGTTTTAAGCGGCTTTGCATTTTACCATTATCATCAGGTGCCATCTGTGGAAACCCGTTGCGTAAAGTTGGCTTTCCTGCTGTATGTTCTGACGTTACAATTTACGGTGCAAGCGAGGCATAGAAAGCTTTGCTTTAAAAAAATTTGAACAAAACTGCTATGAGGGATCGATACTTTTGCTCATTGACTGGCTGCTGGTAAATCATTTCGGAAGTTGAACACCATGTCACCACCCATGCAGGAACAAAGCACTGGTTGTTTAATTGCAGGATTAATTCGCATTTAGTTCGCAGAATGTGTAACTGCCCGAATCACTTTGTGCAAAGCAAGCGGCAGCACGCCGCTCGTTTGCCCCGCACAGGAGGCTTAGTGGCCTCCTTTTGAATTTCCCGCCCAGGTGTCGTCACTGGGCAGTGGCGGGGAGCACGTGATGGACGCCATCTCGCAGTGTGAGCAGTACACCAAGGAGCAGGGGGCGCAGGAGCGCAACGCCCCCTGGAGGCTGTTCTTCCGCAAGGAGATCTTCGCCCCCTGGCACGACCCCACTCAGGACCCCGAGGCCACCAACCTCATCTTCCAGCAGGTCGTGCGCGGCATCAAGTTCGGCGAGTACAAGTGCGACAAGGTGCGCGGGACCACCATTGGGCAACGGGGAATCGGGAGCGGGGTGTTCTGAATGCAGCTACAGGGAGCTCTCGGTTTTTTTTTATGATGCTTTTGCCTCCTGGGTCATGCCTGGTCTTGTGCAAAAGCGGCAGCTAGAACGCGTATGCTTGAATGCATTTTGTAGCCGTTAAAAAAATACTTGCATGGCTCGTTACTAGGCTTGTGCAAATAGTAATATTTTAGTTCGAAGCGAATTCGAAGCGAATAGTCCTTGGGGTCGAATACTTTCAAAGCAAATTCGAATAGCTGTCAGGTGTAACTGAGCTTCCTGTCACTGAGACACTGAGCTTCCAGGCCTGGCGGGACCTTCATAAAAAAGTTCTTTACAGTGGGATCTTGATGATACGTTTCTGGGTGATATGAATTTCGAGATAATACGAATTTCTGATAAGTCCCAGCGAAATTGGATTGTTTGCAATGGGAAAATTTTCGGCTCTTATGAATGGACCTGCGCGGCCCGGCGGATGATACGACCGAGCCGGCGAGGCGCTCGACCGTCGAGCGAGCAAGCGACGGCGATGTATGGGCTCTCTCTCCCCTCTGTCGCTCTTTCTCCAGGAACGGCCGGGCTGTTGTTTTCTGCTCGCGAAAACGCGCCGCGCACGTCACAGGCGGACTGATGCTGCCGCAGAACCACCCGCATGCTGCGCGCGGCGCGGCTGGCAGAGGCAACGTGGCGGCAGCCGCGGCCGCGAAGTAATGTCGGGAGCTCGAGCGACCGCTTTTAAGCACTCTCTAAAATGCCGCTCAAGGCGTGCACGAAGTTGCTTGCGCGGTAAAGGAGCTCATAATGTGGGCGAAAACGGTACTATAAAACATCATCCGCACCGCTAGTAAAAGCGCCCAGGCAATATCTGCCGGGGTGGTAAGCCTAAACATGTCTGGCAGAGCCAGCTGGCTGTCTCGAGCGCTTCGAAACTGCCGCCATGAGGCGCGCGCCTCTCCATTGGCGCAAGTCGTCAAGCTCCTCTCAGTGCCGTGCGCGACGCACGTCATTTTCTAAGCAAGGCAGAAGCTGCCGCACGCGCGGAATCATTGACGTGAGCGTCAAAAAATTGCATGCGCAACGCCAACGCGCCCGCATCGCGTGCAAAAATGCGCCTAAGGCTACGACAACGTTCTGAATGTGGCTTAGCTTGTCTTGGCTTCACATGTAGTCAAGATGTAGGCCTGATGTCAATGGCACTGCGGCTTGCCTAATGAAACCGAACCTTGAACGCAGTTTTGATATTTGTTCACCCCGAATACTTCGAAAAATCGGAAATTTTAAATTCGAGTCGAAGCGAATTCGAATACTGCAATATTCGTTCAAATATTCGAAGCCCCCGAATATTCGCGCAAGCCTACTCATTACTGAAGCTCCCCACAGCTTATTCTGAATACATATATTGCCACAAACTTAAAAATAAAGTGCACAACTGATCATGCTGCGAGCCAAGTGCCCGTACACTGGGAAGGGAAACTTTCAGTAATAGTACATGTAGTCTTTGCAGTGCAACTTTGTATGCCCAGGTTGCTGATACCAACTATATAGCCATAGCTGAATGCTTGCAAGGGGACCTGAAGAAACAATGCATTCTGTCGAAAGGAGGTCATCCCAACTTGCCAGGGATAAATCTGTGCTCAATTCTCTCTGCCCACATCTCTCACCTTTGATGCTATACGATAGAGCTGCGCGCTTTCCCCATTTGACAGGAGGAAGACCTGGCCATGATAGCCGCCCAGCAGTATTACGTCGACCACGGCACGGAGCTGAACATGGAGACCCTTCTGGCCTTGCTGCCCACCTACATCCCCGACAACTGCCTGCAGGCCAGCGACAAAGCGCTGGACCGGTGGGCTAGCCTGGTTGTGCAAGCCTCGAATAAGGTTTGTTCTTCCATGAGCAGCCCATTTCCCTATGTCATGTTTTTCATGCATATGATTCACACCCATAACTGGTACATCTTAGGGGTAAAGTAGGGGTACGGGTGATTGTGACTTTTGCCCAGAATGAAGCCACACGACAATGCACGCTGCACCAGGATCCATGTGTCACTCCAGCTTTTGTAATCCTCCTCCTTCTCTATTCTTGCCAGATCATTGTCAAAGGCAAAAATAAAATGAAGTTTTATGTTATACTGAATGATTACTGTTGAAACTACCTGGGAGGTATCTACATGCACAAAGAATTGAGTCTTGAAGTTCTGCCATTCCATCCTAAATGTCTCGGAACACACTTGCCAGTTCGTCAGATGCCACTGTGCAACGTCAAAGGATGAAATAGCAGGCACTGCTTGTGACACAAACGAGTGGGGAGCTTCTGACAACCTAGCAGCTATCTGCAAGTAATCTCGGTAGATGTTCCTTGGCATACCGGAATGTTTATTTATTTATTTTTTTTTTGCTGCATTTTTTTCCACCTCTAATAAGCTTTCTACCCATGGGTAAAATACAGTGTGATAACCACTGGTGTACATTTATTATCTATTGAATAAACATGATGTGGTTGTGAGGTGCTCCTTTTTTTTTAATGAAGATTGAAAGGCTGCATTACGTGGCCAATAGTGAGGGCAACATATGGGGATATTTTTCGTGTTTTTGTGCGGGCACAACATGGGGGTGTGGGGCGGGTTATGTGACATAGGCCTTGCCAGTTTTATCATGGAATAATGTGGGTGCTACGACTTCAAGCAAGAATTGGTCTGTGTGTGCGTACATCACAATGCATTGGCGTCACCCTTATCACCTGCTGTTCACTAACAAGATAATGAGCTGTAAAATGCGAGGAGTGGAATCCCTCATCCCTCTCCCCTCCATCTTGTGTCACAAAGTGAAGAGCGAAAACATAGTGCATCCGCAGGAGCGGTATACAGGGAGTTTTCTACTCTGCTCCGCTTGGATAAGTAGACGCCAGAACAGATGTAGGTGTGGGATCATGATGTTTCTGCTCATACACAAGTGATGGGTTATGGGAGTGTGCAATGTCCCTCCACAAGAGAGTGTGAATTCAAAAGGAGTGTTTTTTTTTTTTTTATGCGCATATGATTACACCCCAATCACATGTTGTCGTTTCGTACCTTGTTACCAATTCTCCTCCGGAAGAGGAGTTGACCTTGAACTCCTTCACATAGTTGACCTTGAACTCCTTCACATGCCCCCGCTTTAATCGACTGCAGAGCTACTTCTTCCGCGAGCGGGCCCCTCCGGCGCGGGTGAAGGAGGACGTGGTGGAGTATGCCAAGCTGCGGTGGCCGCTGCTGTTCTCGCGCTTCTACGAGGCGCTGCGCAGCTCGGGCCCCCACCTGCCCAAGAACGACGTCATCATCGCCATCAACTGGACGGGTGTCTACGTGGTGGACGAGCAGGAGCAGGTGCTGCTCGAGCTCTCCTTCCCCGAGATCACCTCTGTTGCCAGCCACAAGTGAGGAGTCCCTCCCTCCTTTGTTGTGTGCGGGAATGGGGTCGGTAAAACTGGCCACCACCATTGGCAGTCTCTTAATCGTTACAGTAGGTATGTGGCACAGGAGGAGGCTGTGTGGGAAACCAGTTGTGACAAAAGGAGGCAAAGGGGGCAGGGCACTATATAGCCTTTTTGGGTTGATTACTAACCAAGAACCTCGCAGAGTTTTATCTGGTGCAGTGCCCGAGTCCATCACTATTCCACGGTGTGCAGGGGCAACCGGCCCTTCCTGCAAAGCTTCACCCTGAGCACGGTGCGTGGGGAGGAGTTCACCTTCCAGTCTCCCAACTCGGAGGACGTGCGGGACCTGGTCGACTTCTTCCTGGAGGGCCTCAAGAAGCGCTCCAAGTTTGTCATTGCACTGCAGGAGTACAAAGGTGAGCCTGGGGGCCCTGGGGAGGAAATTACCTCAGCCAACCAAGGACTGGATGTATGCCTGGCTATGAGCAAAAGCATGTTGTTACATATGTGTACGTGCACCCATATGTCATGATGCATCATCAACATCATCATTATCATGGCCTGCTTCTTATTAACTGATGTATGACCCGATCCTTATCCTTGTGAGGAGCATATTAAAGAGTGGAGTCATGATACCGCTGCGCTTGACAAAGCGTGTCAGGTCATCCTGATCCCCATGTTAGTGAGAAGTGGCATCCCGCTTTTTACGCGAGTGGTGGATGAGTGGGAAGTTGAGTAGAATAACATGCCAGTGTCATTCATTCTGTGACATAAAGCGAGCTTAATTATTGCTATTTGTTGGCAAAGTGCTTTTCGGCTCTAATGAGTAGTTTTCAGCCCTGATCTACTGGTGCAAGTACATACACGCTGCTTCTGTTAAACTGAACAATTGTTAATTTTTTTTGCCCCTTTCTGTGTCTTCTTGCTTGCAGGTGATGTGGCGAACTACTTAAGCTTTGAGCAGGGGGACCTCATCCTGCTGGAAGACAATATGTGCGGGGAAGTGGTCCTGAGCAACAACTGGTGCACAGGTCAGTCTGCACAACACTCATGTCGAGCACTTTGTGAGCTCTAGAGCGTCTGCAGCTCCCAGTCTGGCCACATGCCCCTTGTGGAGGTAGTACACAGATCCCCTGATTGTCCAGAATGGGGTGGTCATTTCTCCATCCAATCTGTCTTAATCATAGCTGGGGTGTCTCTTCAGCACTTGTGAACTTCCAAAGCAACCTCCGGTTTTATCATTTGTGTGTTTTGAGCCTAAGCAACCCTTCTCACTTCGATGCCACAGATGAAAAAGGGGGCAAGGGTTTGGAGGGGGGGCGGGGGTTGTTCCTGCCTCCGAGACCACAAGCAAGCACTGTTTGAACAAATAACCCATTGCACTAAAGAGGGGCTCTGTTGGTCTCTGTTCCAGGGCGCAACGAACGAACAGGCGAGAAGGGTGACTTTGCCTCTGACTACGTGTACGTGCTGCCCGCACTGTCCAAGCCGGCCAACAACATCCTGGCCCTGTTCACGCAAGACGGGGCAGAGAATGGCAAGAAGCTGTTCCAGAACACCCAGACCAATGGAGTGGAATCTCGCGAGCACCCACACACCCTGGAGGAATATGCGCTGGACTTTTTCAGGTGGGCCAGTTACTATCTGCTACGTCCCAATTATGCCTGCTTCACAGGGCACACAGAGATGTCAGCAACCTGCCGTATTACATTTCTATGAGACAATTTGTGTAGGGGAACTTTTATGCTCAATGTTTGTAATTAGTAATGATAGGACTTCATTTACCTTAGCACAACAGGAAGTTTCTGAAAAGGTTATCTAAAACCAAATAAATGAGAGAGAGAGAGAGAGAGAGAGAGAGAGAGAGAGAGAGAGAGAGAGAGTTGTGTGTGTGTGTGTGTGTGTGTGTGTGTGTGTGTGTGTGTGTGTGTGTGTGTGTGTGTGTGTGTGTGCATGTACGTGTGTAGAATAGTGTTTGCAGCCTGGGACATCTTGGAGGTCTGTTGGAAGTTCTAACAGTGAGACTGGTGGTCCCCTTGGGTATGCGGAATGGGCGTGTGGGGTGTTTGAAAATCAAGAGGGCTCAATTACTCAGTGAACGTGATCTGAATGTGGTCAATTGTGTACGAAGAAAACTTCTCCAGCACTGAATATCTTTGGAACAGAAGGGCAGCATAGGCAATTTTCAATGACCCTGCTTCTTCCACACCCTTGCCAGCAGCTTTGTGCGTGATTGCTAATGAATTCTCATCTGTTTAAAATTAAAATTTTTATCAGCTCTCATTAAAGATTTGCTGCATACATTAGCATTGTTGCGCACTTTGGCAACACAGGCTAATATTGTATGCTGGCCATGTGCATGACCTTTGGCATGATGAATGAGGGAAGGGGTGTTATGTGGTGAATTAAGAGGGACGAGAGAGAGGCATCTTGAAGGGATTAACAGCGCATGTAGATGAGGATACTCAAGAAAGGAAAAACAGAGCGAAACGCTGTCCCGTCTTTTCTTTCTTGAGTGATCTCGTCTACGTGCGGTGCTAACCCCTTTAAGATGCCCCACCAACTAGCCCACCAAGCCATCCAAGAGAAAGGCAGCTGTCTCCTCTTTACCCCATGCGGCCTCTCAAAACTCAGTATTCAGCTAGGTTGGGCCTATCTGAAAAGTAGATTTATGAAAGGGCCTGACAACTTCATGTACAGGCAGGCACGTGTTAGGCATTCACAAACCCACAATAAATGAAATTTGTGCTTAGTGACGGGAAATATTTGATTTTGCCCTAGGTCACACTCGTAACTGCTTGTACTTGTATGTACTGAATTTCTGGCAGAGACAGCTAGTTCAGACTTTCCCAGCTTCTATTAGCTTTCTTCTTCTTCTTCTTTTTTTTTTTTTTTAACACCGTAGCAGGTCAACAATGTGAACCTCAAATTCATTTGTTTGTGAGAAGTTTAAACGATTACGTAACAAGACTTTGTCAGGCTTGGAATGCCAACTTTCTCGCACACTGGTTGATTTTCGTGTAGTGCCTCGCACACATCATGCTACCTTTAGTACAGCAACACTTTCGTTGAGTTTAGCGTTGGAACTTGCCCTCTGTCGCACCTCAGTCCACCCGCGGTGCTCGCTAACGTGGCGTGCGGCTGCTGACCCGCGTGCAGGCCCCTGCCCAAGAAGAGCCTGCAGCGCACTCTGACGCTGTCCTCTGCCCGCCGCCGTGACGGGGAGCAGTTGTGGCGGCACTCACGGGAGCCCCTCAAGCAGCCGCTGCTCAAGAAGCTGCTCAACAAGGAGGAGCTCAGCCAGGAGGCGTGCTTTGCCTTCAATGATATCCTTGCTGTCACCGCCCTTGCCCCGACCCTCCTCCCTCCGCTGCTGGCCCAGCAGTCGGCAGTAGTAGTGATGGCCACCCCTTTCCCGTTTGTAGCCTACAAAGGTTAGGGAAGTAAGTGCAGAGAAAGTTGACACACCAGAGTTCTTGCTGCTATGATTTTGTTCATATTTTGGTCAACAGAAGCGATGAAACAAGCGGGCAAAATGATCACCAGCTGTAGCCATGATGAGGCAGGTAAGGTAGCATGCAGTTATTTTGCAAGAGTGTTTCAGGTAGCTTCCTAGGCCCTTATTTTAGAGAATTTACAGCGCACATAGGTCTTCATTCACGTCTTTCTCTTTGTTATTGTTTCTCAGTTGAGGAAAAAATTAGGCCAAGGTATTCGCTGCAGGATACGGTTTTAAGAACCTTGACCCTTTTTGTTTTGTTCAACACAAGGGTATGCTTGCATGGGTACATACATAATTGTACGCATTCACAGCTAATATAAGAATCTGACAACTGATTTGGTTGTACAGGTGCTAGCAGCTCTTACTGAAATGCCTGATGGACGGCTGAACAGTGCTTCCAGTGCGGCAGAGTATGCTAAAAGGGCATAGACTGGAAGGGAATCCTCACCCTTTATTCTTCATGCTCTACCCTACTCGCGTTTTACATCTTCCAGCCTCCTGCGCCTTTCAGTCCTCTGTAAAGTATTTCAGCTTGGCCCTGTCAAGGTGCACATAAGGTTTTCATTAAAGCCTTTTTAACCTGAACACAGTAGAACATGCTGAACAAAAGTATAGGACCATGCATAGCCTCAAAATATAGCCTTTGCAGTGAATTAACATATGCTGATTTGGCACTTGCACTAAGACAAGCACTTCCTTTTGTAAAAATTTCTCCCTGCATTGAACAGGTTAAGTTTGCATCAATTTTTATTAGGAGACTATGTAATACTTAATTCTTAGGAGCCTAATGTCTTGTATGTTTGTCAGTTACAGTAAGTAGTACTTGCTAGTATTTTTGCTAAGCATAAGTAGTTGCATTTGTCTGTTGGGCTAACCCTGCAAAAGTTGCAGGCTTGAGAAGTGATAAGCTGGCCGTCTCGTGCTTATGTGTGCAGACCTCCTAATTTAGTTGTCAGCAAGTACACTCGTGGTGCCTGAAACCTTGTGCCTGAAAGCAAATGAGCAAAGCTCATCAGCCTTGCACAGTTGTATTGGCAAGACAAGCCGGCTCTGAGCCCTAGGAATAGACGTGAAATGCCGCCTGTCGATGCCTTCCTTGACTGTGCACACCTATTTTGAAGTACATGGGTGACCTGCCATCCCGGAGGACAAGATCGGGCAATGAACTCACCGATCAACTGTTCGAGGGCCCCCTGAAGCACGTAAGTACCCCTCGGGAAATGGTATTGCCCATCAAAATGCCGTGCTGCAAAGAGAGCAACTATTTTGTTTACTTGGTTGAGTTTTCAGCTTTAAATATGGTCATTCCACAATGTGTTTGTGCATCTGACCCTCACGTTCCCACACCATGCATGGCTCCAGATGACAGTCCGTCAGATCCACCTTTGTTCTAGCTCTTGCTCTCACACTCGCCTTAATTTTTTTTTTTTTTTTTTTTTTCCAAATTACGTTCGATGTTTTTGTGCCTTCCATAGTGTCCCATGATGGGGACACTATGGAAGACACCAAGATAGGGACACAGTTGGTCCCCATCCTGTGTTGGTTCAGTCATTAAATAAATCCTAGCCAACTGACATGCAATGGGTGCAAGCAATAACGTATCCTCATATTGCATGCGGCATATTGCACATTGTATGCATCAGCTATGGATAAGGAAATATGAATTTTTTTTTTTAGGAGCAGGAAAATTGTGGTGTGTGTTATTGGCAGCCGAGATGTATTATAAAGGGGTCCCATTCTTTTCCAGGAAATACTGAGGGACGAGATCTACTGCCAAATAATGAAGCAACTGACAGATAACAAGAACAGGTGAGAGAAGCCTGCCACACATTTGCTGAAGTATGTAGCCGTGCCTATATCCACTGCCTCTATGGAGATGGTCCATAGAAAGTGTTGCATTGGTGGACCAAATGAGGAGCGGTGAGATTTTTGCACTGCATACGGTTATCTAGCTTGGGGATAAAACACTTGAAAGCTGAAGTGCCTCTTGTACTCTGCTGGTAAATTTCAGGAGAATTCACATGCAAGTGAAAATTGCTTGATCTAATAAATTTGGCTGGGGCTGCGAATGCTTTTAAAAGTAAATAAAAAAGCCTAATGTTTTGATGGTGAGAAATTGAAGTCAGTTTCCTGTACCAGAAACAGTTCCAGAAGTCCTAGAACTGCATTCTGCTGCTTTTGTCTTTCAATGTAGCCTTGCTTGAACTTCACTCTGTTCAGTACAAGACTGCTACTTTGGTCTTGAAAGCAACAAATGTGCACTGCATTAAAGGGACACTGAAGTGAATTTGTCAAGCTCCCGTTTTTGCTTGCACTGCGTAGACTGGCTCAAATTAGCACACTTTTCATCGTTTATCCGGTTGACAAATCGGTAATTATTTTACAAAGCACGAAAGAAGAAAAACTACCATGCGCGGTTTGCGGCGGCCGCACCAACTAAGGCTGTGACGTTGGGAGGAGGGGCGCCGTGATTGGACGATGCCCAAGGTTAGCAATCAAACAAGTTTCGGTTTCGGTTCTGTAAAACAACCAATGGCGTTGTTGAATGGGCATTCTCAATATCTCAGTAATCATCGTACCGCGCTTCTGTCATGTTGTCGGCTGTAAAATGCACAAGATAAGCCTTCCAGGACGGCTTGTAGTCGTAGCATTCACTAGCCGAGACCTACGCAGTGCATAAACGCCCTCCGCGTACCCGCAGACGCCCAAATGTCATGCGCTTTTCCCCATATTTGGAGCTTGCCTCCCTCATTCCTGTATCGTAAAAAGCGTGTTCGCACCAGGCCAAGGGTCTGTTCATTCTGACCTGTGCCCACTGCCCGCAAGCAGTCGGTGCTTATAGCAACAGCACGCCAACGAGAACTCGCTAGCGCGCCAGTGCCAGCCTGCGCGCGTTTTGTGAACTAGTTCGTGTAGCCATGAATGTTGCAGCCCAAAAAAAGGTGAACTCAATATAGAAAACATCGGCGGAAAACAAAAAAGTTAACTTACAAAAAAAAAAAAAGCATGTACCCGCGGGGATTCGAACTCGTGACTTGCAAAACACTTGCGGTGACATACCTAGCGCTGCAGACCACTGAGCCACGGAGCGGGCTACGCTGGCAGTGGTAATATAGGGTATATATTGTATAACCAGTTTACACTTTTATTTAGTTTTGGCATTTCAAGCAACTTAGGTGACTATTTGTTGTATTGCGCTTGTGCAGTAAGCGTCGCCCGAGTTTCCACAGTAGCTCACGTCTAGCAATTGCATTTCGTAGACGGAAAAGCGTTCGCAGATGCGTAGTCGTGCTGCTGACCGCTGTGCTTGTTCGCTCAGCGCAAAAAAGTGCTTCCCGCGCCCTAGTTTTACGCTGTACGGTAAAAATATCAGTTGATTTTATTTCCTTAGTACCTATATTGACTTCGCTGACTCTTCTCCCGCCTTCAAGAGGCCTTATATTTTCCTACTGGCGTACCAGTCAGCGAAGCGTCGCATGTGCGCTTGTGCGGCGCTTGTGTGAAGCGACCTTGACTTGGAGCTAGATACAGTGTACAAACAAACAAAGTAAAGAAAGGCACATTCTTCCATTCACAAACGTGTCCTGGCTTCGTTTCAACTAAGCGAACGAATTGCGACCAAGCAATTTTTTTTAACCTCCTTGATTGCGACGACCCGCCGGCGGCCGGCGGACGAAACGCTGGGCCGAGTCCCGGCCGACTGACTCTGTCTGAAGGCCGGGGAGCCGTGCAGTAGCGCAGCCAATTGCCAGCTCATCCCCTCCTGACGTCACACGAAAACGCCACAGAAAATGGGCGAGCGTAAAGAGAGGAGGACAGCATTATCGAATTAGTTTTTCTACTGAATAAAATCGCGTAAACGCGCCTAGAGTGGTCGAAACATGGCCTGGGGACTCCGGACTACAATTTGCGCTAGTAATCCCGCAATGTTTACATATCACTTCAGTGTCCCTTTAATACTCTGCCAGGTCGCTAGTGCATAATTATACACCACTTAGCTGCTCAAGGCATGTCACCGTGCTGCGAAGGCCACCTAGAACTGGGATTGGCAGCATGATGCCTAGCCTTGTTTTAGACTGTAGTTGGAGCATTTATTTACAGAGCACATGGTGTGTTCACCCGAATATTCTCGTAATTTAGCAATCAGACAAGCATTGAGAAACAACTTTGGCACCTCTTTAAAACCTCATTTGGCTTTGATTGGAAATTGATCGGAAATTGCGTTCTTTGGTCTAATTTGCAGAATATGTTCTTCAGAGTAATAACTGCGGGTAGGGGTGGGGGGGGGGACAAGTAGCAGTAAATTGGGGCTAAGCAAAGCCATAAAAAGCATGAAAGAATAGAATGCTAATGTTCATTGACAACCTACAGCATCATGCTCTGTATCATGTATAGTCAGCAAAAAGCACGGTTGGTTTTCAATCTATGACCGAAAACCAACCAGCAAGCGCCAGTCAAACTTATGCGGTTTCACTTCAAAATTTGGGCGAACTTGGCTCAAAATATACTCCACCTTGAAAAGCCTCATAACAAGGGCAAATCGACTGGTGTCAATGCTGTTCCACTTTCACTGCTAATTTGTGCTCTTTCTGAGACATGTTATTGAGCGTAGCTGCTGAGAGGCAACCTACCTATTACATAGCCAATCGTATGCTAGCTTGAAAGATCATGGACAGACTGCGTTGAGATTTAGCTACAACTTACTGATCAAGTAATTGGGCGAAATGTCGTCAGCACACGTAATGCTAGGAAAACGAGGAATGCCGTCCTTGTGGCAGACTTGATGGATGGATGGCGTGGTTGTGATGGTGTGCACCCCTGTTCCCCTCTGTTGCCCTGCATGGAAGACTCAGTGAGGAGCGGGGCTGGGAGCTCATGTGGCTGGCCACGGGGCTCTTCGCGCCCAGCCAGTCCCTGCTCAAGGAGCTGACGCAGTTCCTCCGCACGCGGGCACACCCCATCTCGCTCGACTCGCTGCAGCGACTGCAGAAGACGCTCAGGTGGGTGCTCTGCTGCGGGGGAACCAAAGGGCATTCCGCATGGCACCTGGGCAACACAGCTTTAACTGGGTGTAGCTGAATAAAGAAATAAGCAGAAAAACCAAGCACATAATCAATTCTTGCGAAACGCTGCAACTTGACAAATGTATAGCAGTAGCTTGTTGGGCCGAATTGCTTGATAATGTTGTATTATAAAAAGTAGCGTAAGCCTGACTCTGAGCAAAAGTTTGTCCATCCAACACTCGCTACAAGCCTATGCTGAACTTTCTACACGGAACTGTGTTGCACGCTTTCCTATAGACCTGTCTTCCTGCTAGATCACTCTTCATGCTTTCCTTACTACAGTGTAGACCATTTATAACGTAACCGCTTATAGTGCGGGACCGGATATAACGCGGGTTTTTGTGACCACCAGTTCACCTCCCATAGAACTCAATGTATAAGCATACCGCTTAGAATGCGGTTGACTGAAGCACAATACCATTTATAGTGCGGTTTTCTCGCGGGACTGCTTATCGACCGGCGCAGCTGGGGCATCGTTTTAGGGTAGCAATATAAGAAAAGAAAAGATGAAATCGGCCATCTGACGCAGCGCGCACCCCTTGCTCTCCTCTAACTTCAACACGCAAGAAAATAGGCACCCTTTAGTTCGCGCGTACGTGATAACCACAACTTTCCTTGCTTGACGCACCTCGGAAGATAGCAACCCCCCTCGCCGTCCGCGCTCGGCAAGTTGTCACGCGTGCACCGCATGGCCCGTTTTCGCACACGATTCGTGCACGTCGGCGTTGCACGTGCATTTTTTTCACGCTCGTGTCGACAATTTTGCGCTCGCGGTGGCTTCTTCGCGTGGCAGTGGGAGGAGCCTGATGACTTGCACCAATGGGGAGACGTGCACCTAATGGCGGGAGATCCGAAACACTCCGACCAGCTGGCTGGCTGCGCCAGAGATGTTTAGGCCTAGCACCGTGATGTTTTTTGATGGGCGCTTTCACAAGCAACGTTGATGGCAGTTTATATTCCTCTTTTCGCCCACATTATCAGCTCTTTTATTGCGTGAGCATCCTCGCTTGCGCCTCGTGAGGCATTTCAGCGAGCAGTTAGAAGCGGTCGCTGGAGCTGCCTGCAGCACTTCACGGCCAGGACCAACGCCATGTTGCCGCCTCTTACCACTCTTTCCACGCGGCACACCACACCAGTAGCAACCGGGCCGGCGTCGCAGCGCCTGCGGCGTGCACTGCATGTTTTCGCGAGGAGAAATCGCTCCATGCGGTTCAGGCTTCAGAATGTTGTGCAGATAAGCCACCGCTCTTTCCCTTTCCGAACAAGCGAGCCGCGCGAAGCCGAAGATTTCCACCACCAGTATGCTGCACTGATAAGCAGCCGCCTTCGGCATCGTGAACGCAAGGTGGGGTAAAAAAAAAATCCCGCTGGCGTTCTTATCACGTTCCGCGGCATCTGTTCATAGACGCTATAAACGTAGCCACGATCCTCCAAAACAAACACAACGGAAGTTAAAGCCGTGCTCGCTGTTTGTAAGACCGCGCTTGTACATGTAATGTGCAAGACCCTGCAGCAGCGGCTGATGTGAAAAAAAAAGAACGATATAAAGACCAGGCCTTTGCTTTTAAGTGCCGTGCGTTTGAATGATGATAAATAAAGGATGACCTGAGAGGTAGGTTGCGATGTGGTTGGATTCGCGCATGTTTTGGTTATAGTGCGGTACCGCTTATAGTGCGGATTTTTGCGGCTCCCGCGACATACGTTATAAGCGGTCTACACTGTACATATCTTTGATTTTCATATCTTCCTTCTCCTCTTACCATTCTGTCTCCTTTTCTTTTCCTGTCTTTACACTTCCTTTCATATTCCTCACGGGCGAATCGTGAAGCATAAAGAAAACATATGCTACAACTTGTTGTCGGAGTCAACGCCATAATCTGCAGCACCAGCAGCAAGGACACAAAGGGTGCTGACAGCAACGATGAAAATGGCTAATGATGCATGTACGTACGTCATTGACGAATCATTACCACCCTTTTAAAAACCCATCATCATCTTGTTCATAGTCATTTCCTTGGATCGAGGTTTGTTGCAGAGGCCAGACTAATACATGCACCTCCTCAGCAGTACGGCATGAACGACACAGAGGTATAGAAAGGTGGTGGAGGCTAGAACGATGGCTGCTCCGATCCCAAGGGGTTTTCAATACAATGTATGCAAGCAGGCATACAAATTGTATACTATGCACGATATACTATGTATACTATCACAATACATACAAATTATATACTATGCACATACTAGGCATGCTGGTAGCTGCACTCGCATACATATGAGTGCACTCATCACCGGTCATCGTATGCAGTTCCTGCATGAAAAGAATTAAAAAAGACAACTAAACGTAAGGTCAGGCTTTTTTTTTTTCTAAGCTTGCTGCGGCCGACTGAACTGGTGATGTCATTGCTTGTCTTTAATTCCTTGACTGAAAAGCAGATTGGCTAGTTATATGCAAGCCCTCTGTTCTGTGTTGCCGTCACTGGAACATCCTTTGCTGATGCCTTTGTGTCTGCTCTTTGGCATGTGACGTTCACGTACGGCAAAGATTCTGTACACAGTGCAGGTTCTGTTGCCTGTCATTTGAATAAACAACATACATATGATACTGTTACTACCACCATAATCATGTCCTTAAAGGAGCCATGAAGAGAAAACACAAGTTTGGTTCATTCGAAAGATTGCCTCGTTAGAACCATAACGACACCACTTATAACGCAAACTTCGCTCAAATAAGCTCAATAATTAGGAAAAAAGGAAATGACCATGCGACCCACCAGCTCATTTTCCGCAACAGAACCTGTGATGTCACTTGGGAATGCTCTGCGATTGGCGGAGGCCGGCAAAAGCAAACGCATGTTAGGCAGGGCTTACAGTTTGCATAGCGAGCTAAATGCCCGTGAAACATACTGCACATTCTTTTTATGACAAAGAACGGTGGAGTAAACGGTTGAAGTTCCGAACGAACACGCAAGCGTGTGCGCCAATGCGTACAAAACTACTGCCTGGCCGAGCTCGACATCTCGCCGTCGCGCAGACGAATTTTCGGGTTCGAGGCGCTCTGACCTTGGGGGAAAAAATGCCGTAAACACCGTGCATTGACGCTCGTATCTTTCTGGTCGAAGCAGAGAGCTCGCTCGAACGGCTTTCCATACACGACACCGGCCAACTGGCATAAGCGATACTGCTACTGAAGTTGAACTATTATTAACCGTAATACAAATACGGCACATACGTACCAGTCTGTATTCGTCCGTCGCGACGGGGCTGACGAGGCAGCGGTGCCGACGGCAGGGCGTTCGTCTGTTGTGGCTATCGCGGAATGGTCGCTTTCGCGTCCATCGCGTATCCCACAACTCTTGCCGCTCGTGCACTTAGAAGCATTGAGCGTTCAAGTGGTGTGAGGTTGTTAAATGCAAGCCCGAGCTCCTCGGCGAGAGTTTTGTTCTCCGGATCAGGCGATTCCATTACTAGGGCTGCGGGTGCACTAGGTTTTACTAGTATTTTTAAAATGGCCGCCGTCTCGGTCGACTCCCGCGTGTGGGTGCTATATGGAGTCGGCATACTAAGTATCTGTTTCATGGACCGGCCCGTGTGACGCCATTGCTCACGTCACCAAATGTGCAATTTTAGCGGGAGATTTAAAATTTTGGCTTAAATTGCCTTATTTCTCAGTGAATAAAGCATCATTTGCTTCCGGGAAAGCGCTTGGGGTACTATGAAACACCTAATCTTTCGAATAAAACAAACTTTTGTTTTCTCTTCATGGCTCCTTTAAGGATGTCAAAAAGCAAATTAGCTTTCGCTCCTTTTTTTATTTTATTTTTTATTTTTATTTTTATTTTTTACCTTCAAAGTAGTGCTATATTTTTTTTTTATGTTACGTTTTGAAAAGGAGGGAGCTGACATAAGAGCCTGGGCATTGTTAGTTTCCAGCCATGGTAAAATGTAATAACAGCTGCAGCCTTTCGACATCTGAACACTCGGAATAAATTTTAACTTTTGGCCTCAGTAGAATTTCATTTTATGGAGATTAGCAGGTTGCTGTGACCACCAATGCTTCTTTATATAGTATGCAATCACAATAAACATCACTGTTTTCATTGTTGTAGCAATGTTGTGCAGATTCATGTGAATGAAAGAAGTCCTGTCTAAAAGGGATTGCTGCTGCTTACGTAAGCATTGTAAGCTTTTTGTCTATAACCCCATGCTGCATTACAATTAAAATCCAGAAAGAAGGGCCTACATTGGATGCTTCCGGCATTTCCTTTTTTTCTAAAAACCAAAATTCGGACTTTAATGATCGAGGATCTCAAAAGCCATTTGCTTGGCGCAACAAATATGTACAGTGAGCTCGCTATTGTTCAAACTCGGATAATTCAAACTTCCGGTTAATTCAAACAAATTTCAAAATATTCGTTGGCCCACTATGTTTTTGATGTATTCTAGTCCCACTTAATTAATTCAAACTGCTTCATTACATAAATTTCGTTAATTTGTACTTTTGTCCATGCCAGAAAATATGTGCTGCATTTCATGCTTCTAGCTGCACATTTGCATTCTTATAGCACTAACACTCACAGATAAAGCTGATTACATGCATACGCATGTCAAATCAATGAACTAGCTGCCCTTGCTGGCATCGAAAACTTTGTTTTGAACTCTTGTGCAAAGGCAAAGCAATCATCCATTTGGTTCCCCCCATCCCCCCTCCCCCAAGGTGGGAATAGCACTTCAGTATTGCGTGTGAATGTTGTGTTATTAAATATATGTGAATGTTTCATTACAAAGCAAGTTGATATATGTTGCCCCAAGTCATATTTATGAGAACCTCTGATAATTCGAACTTCTGATAGTTCAAACAAAATCCTGGGGTCCCTTCGAATTTGGATTATCACAAGTCTACTGTATTTAACAGCCAAAACAAAGTTGATTAAGCAGCTCAAAATCTATTTGCATGGCACAGCAAATGTGTATTTAACAGTTAGAAGCAAAGCCTTGAATGTCAACACTAAGTGTTAACTGCAGTTTTTCAGCACTTGTAAGTTTCAGCAAAGTAGCTGAGCTGTCACAAAGGTTGCCACACAGTCCCAAACTCCAAATAATCACCAAGCCCTAGCACTACATACCTCGCTTCGCTCAATTATGCAGGACCGGTCAGCGGAAATATCCACCCCACTTGGTCGAGGTTGAAGCCATCCAACACAAGACAACACAGATCTTCCACAAGGTGTACTTCCCCGATGACACGGACGAGGTAATCAGCTTTGCCTACGTCAGTCAGCCCTTGTTAATTTTTTGTTATTTCGAGGGGCTACTTATGCTGCGGTCAAGATTGGGTGGTGAGCGGCTTCGTATTCAATGCAGGCATTTGAAGTGGACTCGGGCACGAGAGCCAAGGACTTCTGCCTGAACATCAGCCAGCGATTGAACCTACGAACTGCTGAGGGCTTCAGCTTGTTTGTCAAGATTGCTGACAAAGGTGCACATGCCTCACAGCTTCCTCGAGGTTGCAACTGCCACACGTGCACACATCTGTTATTTGAAGTGGCCAGAAAGTGCGTAGTCTCTTGTGAAATGGGGATACGAACATATTTTGCTATTGATAGTGAAGTCGCGTGTCCCTTTTACTACAAGTTGCAGTAATCTGGGTACAAGCATGCAAGAAATGTCAACCTTCCATTAGTACCTAAAAGTCTAGCTCCAGATAAATAAATGTCTGTCACCAGGTCGTACGTGTTGCAGCTGTTGTGCTTGTTGCTTTCTAGTGATCAATTATTAGATGTGATCAAAGCTGCAGTGAGAGCGCAGAAAGGTTATGCATGCAAATTAAGGTAAAGTCGACTGTTATTAAATGCAACCCATGGGACCTGTAAAGTTCAGTCAAATTGAACACATAATTAAACTAACCGAACCTGAAATACACAGCTTTAATAGACCTTGTTGGGACCTTTAAACTTGACCAAAGTTAGTGGTTAGTCAAATTAACCGAGGACAAATAAGTGAGAGCCACTGTATATAACTTGATAATGGCATTATGATGAGGAACAAAAAGGAAGCTACTAGATAAAAAGAATTAATATGGAAAGGTGGAATTTTTATGACTATCATAAAAACTTTATAGCCAAAATTTCTTGTTCATCTGCTCATATGCTTGGGACGTAGATGGTGTAGGGTTTTTATTGTTTTTTTTTTTTTCTTCAACAACAGGCTTTGCCCCATTATACAGACCTAAATTTTCTGTTTTGTAGGCATAGAAAAAAATTCAACGAATAGACTGTCTATGATTGTGCAAACAAAGCATTTTACTGAAAACAAAGCAAGTATGGTTGCCAAATGTAAATGATATCGACCATAAAATAGTATCCTTGTGTGAAGCTTAACTAAAAAAAGAGGAAGCACTTTCGGTAGAAAAAATGAATGGTAATAGTTTTTTTAATGGGTATGATGCAACACACTGTGGTTGGTTCGCAGTTTACATTCATGCTGAGATGTCCCGTGCAGTGCATGGGACATCGAGACCAGAAAAGGTGGGAGACAACATAGCGCTTGTTCTTCTGTTTGTGCACCACTCAAGATGACTGCATTCCATTTTGTCCAGTTCCACATTTTACTACATGTTGTTCTATTCACCTTGTATTTAACAGTGATCAGCGTTCCGGAGGGAGACTTCTTTTTTGACTTTGTCCGGCACCTCACCGACTGGATTCGCAAGGCCAGGCCAACGAGGGATGGTAATGCTTTGCACGTACTTTCTTCTAAATTACATGTTTATATGAAGTTGGCTAATGTGTACAGTAATGTCTCGTTAGTAGCCTAGTGTCTTTTAGGGTATCATTTGAGGGTATTGTCCATGCCAAAAATTCCAGTGTAGGAAAGTTGACATGAGCACTTACTTTGAAAATTGTATGGCAGTGCAAATAAGTATTCTGGTCTTGTGTTTGCCATTCCAGAGCATATTTTACAAGTGCGTATGTAGATGATGACGAGTATGGGAGTAAACAGTTGTCCATTCACATAACATTCGGTGGATTAGAGTTAAATTGCCATAAAAATTCATCTGCCTTCTTAGAATAACCATTTTGTAAGAAGTAATGTTGTATTGCTAAGAAATAGACCAGCAAGGGAAAGAAAATTCTCTCTCAGCACGTCATTTCTTGCGTCTCCTTTTACAACTTGCAGTAAAATCTCAATGATATAGACCTCTTGAGATAATAAAAAATGTATCACTAAAAATTCGCATAATGAAAATAAACCAAACCAGCCTGCACACAGATGGAAAGAAATACATAACTCTCTTCTTGAGCCAAAGAATCAGTTACCTTTTTTTTTGCATCTTTACTTTGCGATCTCCACAAATGTATTCTGTCAAGTGTAAAAATGCACACTAGTACCTTTATTAACTCAATTACCTGTAATTTTTTTCTCGTTATTGGCCCCTCGCAAACCTTTTTACATGCATTTGTTGAGTGAAGTTCTTCAATTATCAGTCCCGGACACTCGCATCGAATAGCTTATGGGTTGTGCAAGGGCTGTCATTGCCACAGGAATACATGTAGAATATGAATACCGGATTGCATGTGACAGTCCACAGCTGCATCGCGATCATTCCAAGAACTCTGGGTAGTTTTTTTTTTTTTTTTAGACCAATGACAGATGCACAAGTTGAATGGTGTATTGGTTCCCAGTGCAATCGTGGTCAGCCATTGTCGACACTCTTCTGGCAACTTATCAGTTCATAACATGTATCGCAATGCGAGAATGCATTTAGAACTCGTGGAGCTTAGGCTATCATACACAGTGCGCTTTATCTGGCGCATTTTTCCATTTTGTATTGTTCTGTCTTCAGAGCCAGGGACTTATCATAACAAGATCGCGTTGTACCCTTTTTGAATTGCAAGCTGTCTGTGAAAACAAATGATGCCCATACAGTGCTGACAAGGTTTGGGTCCATAGCGAGTGTTCCTCCCGTGTTCCTTGCACGCCCGTGTGTTCACCCGAACTTGCGGCACAGTGTGCTTCCAGGCATGCTTGCGAATGTCGAGCGTCATCCAGAGGCATGTGGGCACCACCGAGCACCACGAAACCAAACGTGAGAAAGCACCTCATTGGAAACTCGTTAGGCGCTGCCAATTAACTCCCGATTAACAGGCACAGGCTGCGCTGCGAGTCACCGACTTGCAAGCAACGTTTCGCTGATACGGTATGACTGCAAATCTTCAAATCTCCTGAGCAGACTAGCCCTTTTCCCTTCTTTTTCGTCTACACCTGCAAATCACTGCCTATGAGGTGGCGGTCTGTCTGTGACTTTGGTGGTGGTGCTCGGGTGGTTGTTCTAGCTTAGAGCTCATTACAGGCTGCATGTACTGCACCACCTTTGTTCGTGTCATGGTGCCAAAGTGATGGTGCACTGTAAGAAATCGATGGCATCATCAAAGAATCATTTTGTCATACCCATCACAACTGCCAGGAACAGAGTAACGAGACATTACTGTACAGTATATACTTTAACATGGTGTGTATTATCGTATTAGGCATGTTTTGATTTCAAGCATAATTTGCCTTTGTCCGCTGAAAAGGTTGTGCGCATTAGCTTGAGACAAAGCTCTGTGCCCTGCTTCCCCCCCTTTTTTGTTTTGCTTGTTTGGCTGTGTATGTTTTGTCTATAATCTCCAAAAGGTCACCGTCACTGTGGGCTTGTGCGCAGTGTCGCAAAATTTATCTGCACTGAAAACAAAGCTGCACCGTACAAACACTGACAAAATGCAAAACAAGGGCATGGTAGCAATTGATTAAATACACATTAGTCATAGTTTCTCTTGTGCATTTTTGTTGCTTGTGCGCACTTTGTAACACCCATTTATTTGCATTTAGGTTAGGTGTAAATTTGTTGGCACAGGAAGGGCTCGGATTTTGTGTCGATAAGTATGAGCGGTTGCTAAACCCTTATCGTCAAGTGTGTGTTTCACTTGCTCAAAGTGGCACCCCAAGAAGCCAATTACATGCTTTTGCCCTCCCACCCTCTTTACAACAGGGGTCGATTTAGATACACTGCAGTTTGCTCCATTAGGGCAAGAGCAAAATCTGAACAACTAAGGCACAGCCCAATCCCTACAGCACTACAACTAGCCCTAAAGGGGCCATGGAGACAAAACACAAGTTCGGTTCATTTGAAAGATTGCCTCATTAGAATCATACTGACACCACTTTTAACGTAAGCTTCACTCCAATAAGCTATATAATTATGAAAAAAGGGAATGGCTATGCGACTCACTAGCTCATTTACCACACTAGAACCTATGATGTCATACGCCCTGCTGTGCGATTGGCTGAGGCCAGCAAAAGCAATTGCAAGTTAGGCGGGGCTTATAAGCTTGCAGAAAGAGCTACTTTAGTTTAAATGTAATGCATATTCATTTTATAGCAGTAAGAATGGCGGGGTAAACAATGGAAGTTATAAAGTACACGTAAACAGTACCAACAGCAGCACGCACTGGTCCTTCTAAGTAAACATAGAAGGACCAGTGCGTGCTGCTGTTGCAACTGCACACACTATGCTATTTATACATAGCCGCAAAACCATTCGGTGCCTTGGGGCTGTCTCACACAACACTGGCCGATTGGTGTAAGTGACGTGTCTTACGTGGCCCTGTTTGTCGAGCATACCCCATGTTTCACGAAACGATTACTACCTACCGTAACAAAAATAAGCCAGGTGCAAATACTGTCAGAAACAAAGCAAAGGTGGACAGAGGTCCCGTGCAGCATGGTGGTGCCATCTGGGAGGACTGACGGCGAACAAGGCATTCCGCAGGCCGCTGCAGGCTAAACAGCACACTAGTGTTTGCTTGAAGACCTGTCCTGGTTACCTGGCTACGAAACACATGATTTGGCAGGAGAATCAACATTGTAACTTAAATTGATTAATTTTTCAGTGAATAAAGCATCGTTTGCTGCCGGACGAGTACCGGGGGCACTATAAAACATCAAATGTTTCGAATAAAGCAAACTTGTATTTTGTCTGCATGGTCCTTTTAATATCACAGCATTGGTCCCACTCCCACCTTTTCGTACACTTGAGATTTAATGTTACTGAAAGCATGCAGACAGCTTGCATGGTTGTGAGGTTTTCGTTTGGGTCACATTTTGTCTTGCCCAACAGCAGAGTAAAATAAAAGCAAAAGGTTAATGAACTTGTAATGTAATCCAAGTGCCTCTGTAGCTAAATCAATTGGCTGCTCCCAAATGATTACTTTTTTTTTCTTCTTTTTTCAATCCTCATTCAAGGCAACATACGGCAAGAACATTTTCACTCAAAATGACTTTGCTTGACTTTTGAAATAAAAAGACTTGCGTGAGGTACACTGCCATAATTTTGTCGGGAAATGCTATAGGCTTGATCTGTTTTGGCTGCAGGATCTATTCCCCAATTTACGTATCAAGTGTTCTTCATGAAGAAGCTCTGGACCAACACCGTCCCGGGAAAAGACAAGAATGCAGACATCATCTTTCACTTTCACCAGGTGGGCTTTTGTATGCTGCGACCTGTGTTCCATTTATTCGGTTTAGGCCGCCATTCAACCACTTATTGTTACCATTTTGACCTTGAATGAAAAGCAACTGAGAAAGCTTCATACAAAAAGG
Source organism: Haemaphysalis longicornis (assembly GCF_048455015.1). Taxonomy (NCBI): domain Eukaryota; kingdom Metazoa; phylum Arthropoda; class Arachnida; order Ixodida; family Ixodidae; genus Haemaphysalis; species Haemaphysalis longicornis. The sequence goes on from NW_027526295.1 coordinate 182,661,800, forward strand.
GGTTTTCTTTTTGCCATGCTACCAGGAGCATGTCTAGAGTGACCTTTTGTGGCATGCGGAATGGGAAACGGGTGCCTTAGGAGACCTTGGTGCATGTAGTACTTTTCAGCAATATTGGAATACAACGACTTCAAAAACTGAAGACTGCAAGCATGGATTCACAACACTCAACCAGGAAAAATGTGTTTCCAGTGAGGAAAAAAAGTTACTGCTTTTGACATGAAGCAGTGTAGCTGCGTGAACCTTGCTTTGCAACTCGTTACATACGGTAGTTCTTGCAGAAAATAAAAAGTCAGCAAAACTTTTTGGTGATGTATGCTCTCTGCTCACAAATCTCATTGGTTGAGTCCTAGCAAAGTGCTATAAAATGTGCTGACTGCAATCTTCACACTTATGCTGCCTGTAGTGCCTCTTAATGTAAGGAGTTGCATTCTTTGAGTACAGTTGCTAGTAACCTGAATAAAAAAACTAAGAAACAGTAATTGCTTTTTGCAATGCCATGGGTTCCACAGTGCGATGGCTGTGCAAGTCGGACAATTCGCAGAGCAAAGGAGGAACTAACTACATTTTCATTGGATGTATATACCCCATGAGAAGCCAACAGTTTTGAAAGAGGCCTTTACTGCCTCTAAACTATAAGCGATGACCGCTTGTAATACAGTAACCTATCCTGGCAATCCACAGGAAAAATTTAACAGCTCTTTCTTTTGTGATAAACCACGCAAATACAGATAAAGAGGGGACAAATTCAGGGTTCATTCTTCTTTCAAAGAAATTGGTTAAAGACATGGAGTGTCACGACAGGTGGTGGATGTAGTATTCATGGCACGTCACTGCTTGTTAGGAGGAGTCTTGTAATGAGCTGCTCTTGGGTAGGGACAGCGACGCAATTGTCCACACATCTTTCCCTCTCTCGTGAGCAGTATCCTCACTAACACCACGAGTAGAATTACCCTCCACCGTCTGTTTGAGCATTGTGACCTTGCCAAAAACTTACCTGTCAGTCACAATATCTCATATTTTACGAGATACTTATTTGACATCAGTGTGGCATATTCATAGTCAAGCTCCTTATATTCAGTGACAAAACAAAAAAGATAGTCAGAGTTGGCATGCCACGGCAGTCTCACAGAGCAGCCCGTACTGCGTTCCTTCCCTGCCCCTTCAGGAGCTGCCCAAGCTTCTGCGTGGCTACCACAAGTGCACCAAGGAAGAGGCGGCCAAGTTGGCTGCGCTCATCTACAGGGTCCGGTTTGGGGAGAGCAAGGTGGAGCTGCAGGCCGTCCCGTGAGTCTTCCCACCGTCTCTGCACTCTCTCAGCTCTCTGCATGGCTGCACGCTCTAGGGAGAGCTGGATTGGATTGGATTGGACTGTACGGGGGTTATGTTTGGCAGAAATCTAATAGTGTCTGTTAGCACTCAAGAGCAGTGAAGGAAGGTTTCATTGTAGTCCAGCAAGAGAGTCGACTGTAATGTAGGTGATGCAAATACTGCCGTATTGCTTTACCGTGGCTCTCTTTTCTTTTTGCAGTCTTCCTTCTTAAATGGACATTGAAGGGTAAAAACAAGTTGCGTGTATCGATTAATTATGGTGCCAAGAGTCTAAATACACCATTCTCGTGAATAGCAGTTGTTTAATAAGGCAGAAAACGCCAGAAATGTGAAAATAGGTGATGACGCCCCGAGCATTTTTGGGTACTATGGTTTGTGACGTCACAACAGTTGTGAACGGCGAGAGCTCATTGGAGAAACATCTATAAGGGTTTTCCACATATGAACAGTACCCAAGGGGTCAAGCACATAAAATAAATTTAAATCAAACACAGACCACGGCTTTTACACATCACAGGACAGGCTGCTTCCCTCGCACTTCAGAGTCGGCCATCAGCATTGGTGCGCAATTAGCAAAGTCAATAACCTACCACGGTGAATGCCCAAGCTTCTGCGAGCAATAACCCCGGTAAAAAGCGGCAAAAGGAACAAGATGCACTGCGGGTGGTTAAGTGACCCACCTGAGTTTCTAATCTGTTCTCCGCACGCGGACTTTGCTATAGGTAAAGCGTACCCGCACCTGGTTTGAACCTTATTGCCCGTGAAAGGTCTGGGTACTTATTGCAGGTGAATATCCGACCGATTCCGAACTTCTGCTGTTTGTTCGCCCTCAAGCAACCGTTAATAAACAATCCGTGCATCTTGCGTTGCGTAGCTCTACTCTTATGGTTGTGCCCGGCAGACCTCGGCAACGAGGTGTACTCGAGATGGGTGTCGGAAAGTGAACGTATAATTCACGCTAGGTTGGTGGGAGAAAAGAGAATATGAGATGGAGGTGATCGCCAGACGACGCGAGATCATGGCGCTCACCCGAGCGACACCTGTGCAGCCGCATTTGCCCGATGTTTGATTTGTTGCTTCTGAAGGGGGCTTTGTTCGCAGTGGCTTAAATGGGGTTTGGGCGTCCAGTGTAGGCAGGCACACCGGGCACTCGGGCGCTTAGAAGAATTTCTCGTTCCGTCAGTCTAAGTCCAAGCCCGCCTTCTTAGCCAGAGAAACCCGAGGAACGTTCTTGGCGGTCGGCCATAACTTGCAAACGTAAAAGCTGCCGTTGCCAGCGTCAAAGCACCTAGCGCCAACCGTGTACAGGACTCTGGAGCACACCGGTGCCTCGCTCCTACTTTATGATGCAATGGCTACGTCGTGAAAAAATAAATGGGAAATGGGAGAGAGATGTGCCAGCTTTATTTACTTATTTCTCAGTAAATAGCGCCTTGTTGCTCGTCAAACAAAAGCCACACTCAAGGGCGTCCGCAGAACTTTTTGCAAGGGGGGGCATCCATCAGCGGGGGGGGGGGGGGTTACGGTTAGATAGCACCAAAAAGGCGTTATTTGTGGTTACAAAAATTACAAACAGCGAATTAGAACCAGACTTGGAGAATATACATTGGATTTTATTGCCGAACAAAGCAATAAAGTGAATAAAGAAAATGCGAAAAGTTACTCTCACTTTGTAAAAGAGTGTGATCAGTGTCGCTACGGGAGGGTTCTCGACTCACGCCAATTGCACACAGCACAATGCGTTCACATACACACAGCTGCACTCCGTCAATGTTCCTTAAATAGCAGCTGCAGACGCCTCGGGTTTTTCTGGGCAAATCGCGAGATGACATCTGTGATGAAGTCTGTTGAAATGGCTCACACAATAAAGATACCACTGGCCTTCCTGACTTTCAATGCAGTACAGGCATACAATCGTTTTGAGGGGCTAATTTATAGGTTTTGTTTCGGGGCTTGGGTGGTGCCGACATTTCGCTATTTCGAAGGACATGGTGTACTAGGTGATAGGATGGCACGGGAGGTTGTTACACTCTTCCTACTAAGTGTAGCAGTGACGATAGCTGCAAATTTGTCCGAAAACTGAAGTTCTTGTGGTAGGACTGCATAAATCCAAAGTTTAGAAAAAAAACAAGAAGAAAACGTCAAACCTTTCAGAATTGTTCGCTATCTTCAATAGCCAGCACAAGCAGTCTGTTTCACTGCCGTCATATGACCGGCAATGTTAGTCAGTGCCTGAGCACAAGGTCGCGGGTTCGATTCCCGGCCGCGGCGGCCGCTTTTCTGATGGAGGCGAAAAGCAAAAACGCCCGTGTGTACAAGATTTCGGCGCACGATAAAGATCCCCAGGTGGTCAAAATTAATCCGGAGCCCTCCACTACGGCGCGCCTCATCGCCCGCGTTGCGTCGGCCCGTTAAACGCTACAATCAATCAATCAAATCAATCAGTTAGTCAGTGCCTAAAGTGCAATGTTGAGCGCAGTCCTGAAGGGCGTTCCATACGGATACGCAGGACCTGGTTGTGCTAATCATTTGAGTAGCGTGGATTGTTGGGCTAGTTGGTTCGCGTACATAATTGAAAAAACTTTGCGCTAAAGGACGAGACAACGGAGGGAACGTCGGTGTCGTTTTCTCCTCTCTTCCGTCCTTCAGGGCAAAGTTATTTTAATTATGGGCCAACCAAGCTGCGCAGCTTTTTTGTAGTGCATAAAAATATCCGAATCTCCAGGGAGGGGCAGTTGCCCCCCCTTGCCCCCCCTTCCGGACGCCCATGTGAGAGTGCGACGAAACATAGGACCTTTCATTTAAAACGAAATTTCAATCAGCCTTTAGTGTCCCTTTAAACATGCACTTGTTTGAAAAGAACAAACAGTGAACATGCAGTTTGTTTGAATTCACCTATAATATATAGTCTCACAAAATTTGTGCTGTGAAAAAAAAAAAAAAAAAAAAAGAACTGTAATTTCTTGTTTCCATTCTACATTCCATTGCCTGTGTTTCAGATCCATGCTAAGGGAGCTCATCCCTGCTGACACGATCAAGACCCAAAGTGCTAATGACTGGAAACGGGTAAGCACCATTCTGAAGACTCACTTACATTCGCACGAGCGTGATTTCTTGCAGCTGGTGTTTAGCCAATGAATGTTTGCTCTCCGCAGGCTATTGTGACCTCCTACAACCAGGACGCAGGAACTTCGCAAGAAGATGCCAAGATCATGTTCCTGAAGATAATCTACAAGTGGCCAACTTTTGGCTCGGCGTTTTTTGAAGTCAAGGTGAGTTTCTGCAGGAGGTCTGGTTCTGAATGATGGACCAGGATGAAATTTCGCTGCAACTTCCAAATTAGGGGAATTTAAGCACTGTACTCTTTATTTGGTTCTAAGTTAGGAAGTTGCTGGGTGTCAAAAGAAATACCAAAAGCTGCAGATTCTCTAAATTTGCAACATGTTGCATACACATAGCTGTTTGTTTCTCAGCCAACCCTTGCGGCCACAATGTTGCATTTCTCGATGTTTAAAGCAGCTTCTCGAAAAGAAGGATTTTTATGAAAACATCAGTGGCTCTTCTTTTTTTTTTTTTTTTTGTATGTTGAAAAAGTTTTCCAGCTTCGCTTTGTGAGGTGTTACTTATTACTACATGTGAACAAATTTATATTAATTGATATCACATAATCCCAGCCACGGAAGACAGAAGATTAGAAGGTAAAAAGCTTTGTCTGCAGTTAAGGTCTCACACTACAGCCAAAACTCGCACGTGCAATAATTTTGCCTTTCTTTTCGCAGCAAACAACGGAACCAAGCTACCCGGAGCAGCTACTAATTGCCATTAACAAGCAAGGAGTGAGCTTGATTCATCCAGTTTCCAAGGTGAGGAGGATTTTATGCGTAGTGGGCATACCTCCTGCTGGAAGCATACGGCGATTTGGTTGATTATGGGGATTAACGTGCCGACACTACACAGGTGATGAGGTGCACCGTAGTTGAGGGCTCCGGGCTAATTTTGACCACATGGAGATCTTCGAGTGCGCTGAATTCTCGAACACACGGGCGTTCTTGCTTTTCGCCTCCATTAGAAAATGGGCCGCCACGATCAGGAATTGAACTTGCATCCTTAAGCTCAGCATCACAGTGCCATTGGAAGCATACGTGTTTAGAGTCATTACTGTTTGTGGGAAAAGCACAAGCACATCTTATTGACTTGCCCAAAGTTATGGTTTGAGGTGGGAAAATGAAGGATGCCTGCAAAAGCACTTTGTTAACAGGTTCAGCTTCTTACCTAGTGAATGGTCACTTATATCACGAGTGTCAGTGGACAAGGAAGAGTAGAGACTGGGGCTAATACTTAAAGACCAGAAACATTTATCAGAGTAAAGACTGAGGCTGCTTAAAGACAAGAAGCATTTATCATATCGGGAAAAAAAACTCCAAGCACACAAAAACTACAAACAAATTGACCCAGAGGAAAGCAAACAAACTATCCTAAAGCTTGTTAATTCAAACTCAGAGGGACTGTAAATTAGTTCAAATTAAGTGGAGTTCAAATGAGCAGGTGGGTGCTAGATTGAGCTGCCATTGCACTGTGCTGCATGGGCATAACCCTGAGAAACCACATGTGGACTTGTTATGGCAAATTACGTGCGATGCAACAGGTGATTTCGAGAATTAGAAAAATGAAGCCCGAACGGCAAATGAAATAATCAATCAGCCAATTGTACACCAGAAACAGGTACTGAATTTATATGAGCAGGGGGCCTTAGTGCCAAAATATAAGATGCTAATTAGTGTTTTGCATCTCTAGTAAATTTGGTTTGGTTTTGCAACGCATTGTGCCCACTATGGGCCGACTTCTTTCTCCAAGGAGCGGTGTAAGCCAGGTGCTGCTATTTCGAATTACCTTTGTGAATACCAATGCGTTCAAATTATGGGGAGTTTTTCCCAAGTGAAATACATGGTGGTGTGCTGGGACCTGGGCATCAGTTTGCGTTAACTGAAAGTTCGAATTACGAGCATTTACGTATCGAGAAACACTCATAAAAATCAGAGAGGCAAGCAAAGCCCCTGAAGATTTTTAACAGCTAGGCCTACTCTAGTCACAGGTGTTGGCATAGCGTGGACGCAGTGCTTCCGCAACGAGGTTGTGCTGCGGTGGCTATTTTACAGTGCAGTGGTGCGAGCGCTGCGACGTTATGTGGTGGGTGGATAGTGTTTGGGGTGGATGTCATGACTGTCATTATTAGGATGCTACTCTGGTGGCAGCTGCAGTAGCCAAAGGTGACGCACGGATCTAAAAGTTTTGCTGTATGAGCCATCAAAGCAAAATTTGGTGGGACAGTGAGTTGCTGCAAAGGTACCCGACCGTCGGCACTGAGGCCTTTAGTGTTCACGGAGCAATGCAGAGATCAAAAACCGCTGCGATGTCAGCCCTTGCCCATTGAGGCCAGCCATAGTGTCGCTGGCATTGCTGTATCTCCCTTTGGATAACTCCTCCTAAACCTCTGCTTGGCTGCCCACCTCCCCTCACTATCTTCCCCTGGTTGAATCACTTACCTGCTTCTCCAGTAATTTGCATTATCTTTTTTTAGATTTTGGAGTACTATTTCCCAATTGTTACCTTTGATTGGCACTTTTTAGTCTTTTGGGTCATTGCCAGATTGGATACTGCTGCATTTTTGTGCACTAGCAGGGCAATCAACAGTCGGTGAAATTTATTTTCTGTCTTTCAGTGGCAGAGGTGTTCTTCTAGAGGTTTTTCTCTTCTTGTGGTGCGAAGTTTGTCTTGTTCTTTTTATCTTCTTTGGCTGCTAATCTCTTCTCGTGAACTTCTTTCCCGTCTGCCGAGCTACTACACCCTTCTTGTATCACCCCCCGGCTCCTCATGAAAGTGATTCCCTGTGAAGAATACAATGTGCCCTTTTCCGCCCCCGCAGGAAATCCTAGTCACCCACCCATTTACCCGCATCTCCAACTGGAGCAGCGGCAACACGTACTTCCACATGACCATTGGCAACCTGGTGCGGGGCAACAAGCTGCTCTGTGAAACGCCCCTGGTAGGTCACCCTCCCGTCTCTCTCTCTCTCTCTCTCTCTCTCTCTCTCTCGCTTTCTCTCCAGAACTGACCTCCTTAGAAAATGTAGAGGCGGGAAATTTCTCCCCCACATAGAATAGAAACTGCGCATTGAGGATGAAGTGGAGCATTTAAGGTATTCATTGAGGATGTTTGGTGCAAGACTTTTGTAATATTTTTGTGTGTGCGTGCATGCGTGCGTGCCTGATTGATGCCTTTGCTTACAAGTTCGTCTACCACAGGTGCTGTTCAGATGTATTCAAATGTAACCGCGAATAATTTTTGAAAGGAATGTGATATATTCACCTGTTTGTCATTGCCTGAATTACTGTCTTTGTTAGCACTTCTTGAGTTGTGATTAAATACACTTAGGACCGTATTCCGAGTCCCTCCTCCACTCCCGTTGCTTTGTCCAGTGGGCTCAGGGGAGGATTCCGCAATGCTTATGCATGGAGAAATCGATTTCAAGGATCTCCTCGACCGGAGGCTCGAGTGAAAGAAGAACACAGAATGCCAGGGTTAAAATCTTATCTGTCCCTCCGAAACGCAGTACCTAATCGTCTGAGTCATCATCTGAGCATTTAAAGAAATTTATCACACTGGGCCTCCCTGATGATCAGTCCCAGGCTGTTCATCAGGGAGGCCCAGGACAGTCTGCCACTTTAGATGTTGCGTCTCAGCATGAGAAACGGGTTTAAAATGTTGCTTTAAGGGCCCTGTGTCGCAGAAAAGCTGGTATTGGCAACCTCTGAAAACCCCGGGATCATAAGGCACTGCCACAACAGATGCCAAGCAAGCATGGGCAGAAAGTTTTTACCACTTTTTCATCCACAATTTGTCATTGCATTAATTGAGCATGACAAGTGAGTGACAATGTGATGCCAACATGGCCTGATATGGCCATCACGTTCCATGCTTCAAGGTGATTTCAATTTTTTTTCTCATATATGGACATAGGATACGTGCAGGAGCATTCGATCTTCTTTAAATCTAGTACACTGCTTTTTAGCCAGCTTGTACTCCAAAACGTTTTTAGCCATGGAACCAAGACCATTTGGTTTGGGTTTTTTTGTTTTTTCCCATCCTTTCAAATTCCCACTACCTGCTTCCCATTCTTATAGGAATGTTTTGCATATTGCTAATCTCGGACATTTTTTCTTCCTTCACAGGGCTACAAGATGGATGACCTGCTTACCTCTTATATCAGCCTCTTGCTGACGAACATGAACAAACAAAGGACTATACGAGTGAAGCAGTGAACTCTGGCAGCTGGCACCGTTGGAGCGGCTTTAGTTAATTCCCTGTGCTATTGAAAAGCCACCCATGGGAGCATTTTCTATTTTCACGCGTGTGCACAGAAGAAATGATGGCACATTAGACAGCAGCTTAACATAGGGTCAGGGTCCACTCATACAAGACTTGACAGCAGCTATAGTGCTTTTTATTTCGCTGTGCCGGTCGCCAGCTCCGCCACGGTGGCGTTAAAACGAGACGAGGTTCAAGGCATCGTGTCCGTCCAAGCAACCGTACCGGAACCGTAGCATATTCTACCGTGCCTTTATGCGAGTGACGTGCATATGTGAATGTACACACTTGTTGATATATATATTATATGTCTATATTCATAAATGTAGGCGCACTGCCTGCCCCCCTTTTTCTTTCAAAGACGCAGTACTCGTGGACAAAATGCACGATACAGCAACGTGTGAAGATGTCCTCGATTTTCGCCATTTTAAGAGCCTTACCGCATGCAGGGTTGTTTTTCCTTTTTCTCCTTTAATTTACTTCTCGTCGAGACATTTGAATGGATCGTCGTTCTCAGCCCGACTGTCTGTTGGCAACTTTTTGTTTTTCTTTTAGAGCGACAAGAAGGTGTTTCATGTACGCTTCATTTCAGACCAACTCCACTCATTCGACTTTCGTCGCCTTCTGCGATGAAGGGCTTCGTTGCAGGGACAACACAACACAACATTCCTCTAACAATGTGACAATCAAAATGAGCAGCCAAGCAGCTTCTTTTCCCCTCAGTTCTGAGTGTGCATTTCTCAGTTGGTGCAAGACACGAAAGCCTGCCCACTGCTGTCACCCCTTCTGGCAGTTGTCGGTGTACAAAATGTGCTGCTCGAGATGGCGTGCTGCACATCTTGTTCGGAGGGAGTGGTAACTTTTAAGTAATCACAAACTTCTGTAAATGACTGAACATACATTCCGGACACAATAAAGGAAAGAGTAACAATGTGTTGCTGATTCCGTGTTATTTTTTTTTTTCAATAAAAAAAAAAAAAAGTTCGCACGGCTTTGCACCCTTCCAAGCAATGCAGGTATGCAGTGCAGGAAGCATTGCAAAGAAGGTTTGTGGATGAATTTATGCTTTCTTAGCGCAAAACTTGGTCATATCTACAAAGAGGACAGCCCCTTAATAATGCTCCATTTTTATTTTTCAGCAGTTGCCAGTAGAGCACTGCACGGGCCTGACTTTAAGGCCCGAGCCCGCTTTGTGAAGCCCGAGCCCGACCCGGGCCCGTAACACCTAGCCCGGGCCCGGCCCAGGCCCGGGCATTCATAAGTGAGCCTGGCCCGAGCCCGGCCGGGCCCGTTGTCTCAAGCCCAGGCCCGGCCCAGCCCGGTCATTTATTTTTGAGCCTAGGGATGGCCCCCGTGTGTGTAATTTGTTTATTTTATTTGGTTCAGTGTCTTCGTAGCGGGCAATCAGACGGAGCATCTATTCTGTACAAGCACGCCATGAACTGAAATGCCAAAAATAAGGGTTTAAAAGTGCACGTAGTTTAGCTTACACCGTCTGCAGTTAACGCCACACCGGCGTGAAAGTTCGTATTCTTACACGAGAGACACCATCACCTTTGATTACCAGACTCTTGGCAATTTCACGTGGTTGTCTCGGCCACAAGTTGGTATTGCTGAAATTTTTTTGCTCCGCATTTGAATCCACGAGTATGTACGTGCGTTGAAATATTTTACCTGCAGTGGTCGCTAAGCGGTGGTGTTTCTCTAGCACGCGAGTTTGATTCCCGGCCAGCCGCATTTCCATTGGTGCGACATATTAAAGACTCGTCTACGTAGACGTAGGTACACAGCTCCAGGTTGTCTCAATTAATTCTTTCCCCGCTAGGGCATTCCTTGTAATTGTGTGAGGTATATTATACACGCAAATATAAAATCGATTCAGTACATAAAACTTCATTAAAATTACAGTATAGTGACTATCAGACCTAGGAAAACACGTATTTAAAACATTTCATACAACTAACATCAAGAAGTGCGTAAAAATAAACTCAGAATATTCATTTTAATGCTCTTTTCTACACTTTGCGTCGGAACTATTAGGGGCTGTGCCTATGAATTCAAGCCCGAGCCCGGACCGGGCCTGCGGCATTGAGCCCGGGCCCAGCCCGGGCCCGCCAATAATCAACTTCGGGCCGGCCCAGGCCCGTGCAGTGGTCTAGTTGCCAGTGCAGGCTATCCCTTAGCCTTTGTTGTTCAATATTTGTTAGGAAATGTGTTCCCAGCTTTCTTGGATTTTTTCCATTGCGTGGGTGCGTTATGCGCATAGAATCGTAATTGGGAATTCAGGGCTTGTTGACTGAACACTAACAGGAAAGCCAGCGGTCAAAGACACACCAAGGAAGACATATGGGAAGGAAGTTATCCATTTGTTGTGTTGAAGTGCACTTTATTTATTTATTCATTTATTTATTGTTGTAAAATAAAATGTCCTTCAATGCAAAAAACTGATGAATTCCTTACCGTATGCCGTTGCAGTCTTGACAGCTGGTTTTTCTTTGTGTGTATATATATATATACATAAGGTGTACAGACTAGTACATGTCTAATCTACTCTTCCCTGGGCCTCGGGAAAAAAAATGCAGAAGACTGAAAGAGCACACTATGTGTCTTGAATTACAGAGGGTACTGCAGTATTGCGGTTTTGAAACATCACTGCTGGGAAGTCAAAACAAGGACGCACCAAAATAAAAACAAATCACTTAAATTAAATGACTGTCTTGAAATCGTTTCAGCTTGCTTTTTTTGTAATGTAGAAATATTCCCAGTAATTAAATGAAATGAGAACTTATGCATTCTCAGATAAACTGAACAGCCAAGTTTGCCACGATTGCTGCGCAGGCCTGCTCAGACTTTCAAACATTTAACATAAAGATTGAGAAATCTTTTTATGTAACTTGGCATCCATGAATGACATCCCCCCCCCCCTTCCCTTCCAAAAAAAGGCTACAATAACTCTTGGAGAGTAAAGGATAGTTTTATTTGCCACAAAGTGATTGGGACATCACAGGAGTTCCCATGTCTGTGTATGAAAGGAGACAGCTTTGCGCCTTCGGTCAAACTAGCTTTTTTGATTACCTTTCTTGCTGAAATGACACTGATACAGCATCCGTGGAAGCATTTGGTGCAAATACTCTAGGTAAACTGAACAGATGTTCCCAGTCCCTGCCGGTTATCAATGGTTTTACTCAGTGGAATCTCTCTAACCTTGGTCCAGATTCTCACTACTCAGTGCAATTTAACCATACACTGGTGTGCTATAATTGCTTTCAAGGACTAAGTGCACACAATGTTTTATTTGCATTACATGGGTAACTATTTGTGAAAAAAAAAAAAGTCCAATGTGAAAATGATATACCTTTTTTCCCCTCTCCAACCTTGGATGACATTCAGTTAAAAAGGTTTATCACTGGCATGATTGAGCATCTGTCACCCTGTGCTGGTGCAATTTTTCTTTTTGTTTACACAAGAACAGTCAATGTTGAACAAAACCTTGCGGTATCATAACCGAAATTGTATTTTTTTAATGCAAGCATGGCCTCCAGCAGCATCACCTGCATCATATCTACACTGGGGAAGGAAAATTTGTCCTCTTGAAAGATGAATGCTAGACCAAGGGCGGTACACTCGTGTTCTGTCCATTTCAAAAGTGTCCGGTTTGAGCAAGCCCTGATTGGCTTAAAGCGAACACCTGGATGTGACGCCATGCAAGCACGGTGGAGCTATGAGCCGCGGTTTTTCGGAGAAGACTATTTTTCGTCGTCATGTTGTTGGTTCGCTGGCGAAACAATAAACACATAAAAGATAGTTTAAAGTATGTTTAGTCGTTTAAAATGTGTTTACAAAAGAACAGTTGCGCAAAAGTCAACCCAAAGCCCGCCTACAGCTGGAAGTACGTCACAGTAAAGCGGACACAAAACGGACGTTTTCAAAACGGACACACGAGAATACCACCCCTGGTCCCACCTAGCCAAACTGTATCACCGATTTGTGATAGGGAACAATGACCACAACAGCAGTGAACTTCAGACTTCAGATCCTTCAGAACTTCAGATCCTCTACACGTTCATTCACCGGAGCACCTCAGACATGTGTGGATGTTTCGGTAACGCACACTCTAACGCCGTCTTTCCATGAATGTCCTTTGCTTCCAGCAGACATGGGGTCTTCTTAAGCAGGATTTTGCAGACTTCCTGATGTCCATTTTCTGCTGCCTGTGAAGGAAGCGTTAAGCAAACTTACACTTCTGAGAATCCCCATCATAAAAGCTTTACGTTGCTGTACAATCGTGACACCAAACAAATTGTACAGCAGAACACGTTTGGTGGTCGAGATATTAAAATTTTCTGCATCCACAATTTTTCCTGCCCCTTTCGGGAGACACTGGGTTGCCTTTAAGCCACATCAATAAAATTCCAGGAAACAATTTGACCGAGAGGTTACAAAAGACAAAGATGCAGCATTAAGTGAGCCAAATGCTAAAGTTGGATAAGGAACTAAAAAATCAAAGTGAACAAAAGACAGACTATAGTCACACATGCAAAGAGGAGTTCGTGGCAAGCTGCTATGCTTGCCACTTCGCTTCGCCTACCCCCAGTTTGTCTTTGCTCGCATATTTCTGCTTGCTTTCTTGGTGCCAAATTTTGCAGTAAGTGTCCCCTGCCATAAATTCATCTAGAACTGCCTTACCATTAATTATTATTCACTTCACTGTGCCTAACTTGTCACGTGCACAAGTGCCCTACGCAAGCAATCTGTTCGACTTGACATGAATTCTAAGGTGCAAGATAACTGCAGCAGATTCAGGAGTTTGGCTATACCGACACTGCACTTTACAGTCATATGTATGTGCACAACACACCACTGGCTGATGTGCACACATGAAATAGCTCAAAAGAACCATTAACACGTTGGTCATCCTCGTTTTATTTGAAAGGACTAAACTTTGATAATATTCTAACTCTATTCCAGCCCCAAAAGACTTCACATATAAAAAAAATGTTGACAAACTTTAAAATTTAACAAATTGTTGTCAACAGTGGCATCATTATGGAAATGCCAAAAATGGAGTAATCGGTGCATGAACTCCGTACTAATAACGTAGCACAATCAAACAACCAGAGATACCGCTACGATTGGACTACATTGCTGACATTTGTTGCATCACTCATTTCTGGCAAGCCACAAAGGAGCTACTCGACAAAAGTCAACGACGGAGGGTCCCCGGAACAATTCTGTGTTGACACTCACCAAGACCTGTTTATACATGAACTAAGAAATAGTTTTTTTTTTTAATCTTAAGAACTAGATAGCACTTCCCAACACTTTTAACACTAGCGGTTCACAATTTCTGGGAACACTTGAAAGATTCTATTCGTTTCTAGCATATATAGAATAAGCGAACGTGCAAGATACAAATATTCGAAAACAGTTTAGGCCCGTGAACAGAAATTAAGACTTCAAAGTGTCTGACTGACGGATTGTTTCTAGTTTTTGCTGTATGTGTCCCGCAGAATATTCACCTTGTGCAGGGCAGTTTTGCCGTCGCTGTCGGCAAGGGTGCTGTCAGCGCCTGAGTTGAGAAGCAGGCACACACACTGGAGGTGGCCATGGTAAGAGGCGCGGTGAAGCGCTGTGGACCCGCCTTTTGTCTGCACATTTGGCCGCGCGCCATGCTCAAGTAGCAGTTTGATAACACTGTGGCTTCCCTGCCTGCAGGCATATATCTGGAAGGTAAATACGGCACACAGGTAGTAGCACGTACGACGCATAAACGCGAGATGAACGCTTCCTCGTAAGAGATCCAGTGCTCTTGCTATTGAGTGCGTGCTGCCTCTATTTTAAGTCTTGCAACCAATCAGTGCCCATCAAAAAGAACGCAACACACTCACCCCCAAACGCCTTCAAGCACTGCAAGACTAGAAGGTGTCAAACTCTGACATCACTTACAAGAGCAGAATAGCCATAGGCGTCCACTTGATTCGGGTCGTGGCCTTTTCGCAGCAGGCTTTCTACTTTATCGTAGTCGCCGTCGGAAGCTAGAGGGAGATGTCACAGATCTAAATTCTCATCGATTGCTGACGAAGCCGGACCTACCTGCCCCTAGAAGTCCTCTGCTGAAGTCCAGCTCTTCGAGTGTTTGGTGCACAGAAGGAGTCGACGGATTATGGGAACAGTCATGAAAAGAGTGCATCATACAAGTCTAAATGTATTCTTTACGACTCCGAGCAAATTTAAAGGCACGCCACATGATATGCCACAAAGCTGAAATGAGACTGCGATGAGAACAAGCATGGAAAACAAGCATGCACGGTTGAGTCAAGATCGAGAAGCCGCCAGCTGACTGGCGAATGCACTAACGTTGTACTGGATGTACCACAACCACCACAACCATGACCACAACGCAACGGAGAGGGTTCATTGTACCCGTTTTATTTTGTAGTTAGCTGGTAGCATTCGCCGTTTTGGTTTTAAATTTATGCACATTTCTTGGGAACAACGTGTTTTTTTTTTTTTCGGTCACTACTAACGATTACACGAAAACTAGCAACGGGAGAAGCAAAAAGAACGCTGCGTGCGGCTCCGACCTCCCTTTTCTGCCCCTACGCTTTATATGTCTATACCAGACTAGCAAAGCGCCAAATTTGAGCAGCACTTTACTATTTTGGGGGGCTGAAGTCGGGCTGCCGTTGTTGTTGTTGTTGTTAATTAACGGGCGGTGCTATCATTCTGGCTCTAGCAACTCCGCAGAGTTCTCGTGTTCTTTGCCCCGAGGGCCCAAGGTGCAGTCAGTCGGGGGGAACCGTTCCCTCTCTGTGAACGGAAACGTGTGCATACGCCTTCGGGATGCCCTTGTGAAGACTAGGAGAAAAGGTTGCTGCATACTAAGAACAGCTTGTCCGGCTTGGCCCCCATGCTGTTTGCGGCATCCGCAGACAGCATGGGTGTTGAAGGGACTCGTTACATGTGCGCCACAGCCTGAAGTACGCTGGGTCCTGAGTACGTCCCTGCGTATTCGGGACGCTCAAGTGCTTCGTCTCAGTGGCAGCTTGTGGAGTTCGGTGAAAAGAAGCACTGGAGGGCAAAAGGATTGTGAAAAAACACTCGGGAGCTATCGAAGAAGGCACTCGCTTCTCAAAAGGTCGACGTAAGTGATAGGTGATCGGAGAAAAGTGGAGTGTTTTTGGAGGAGTTGTACAATGATATCCCATCAGGTTTTGTGCGCCCCACAGATGTACTACCTGTTGTATGGTACAAGATTTCTTGTTGACAGCGAGATTTTTATTGCTAGTTCCTTTAACATTCTCGTCTTTTACCTCGCTGCCACTCTGGAATTCTGGGCGGACTTAAAAAAGATGCCGGACGAAAAGAGCAAGAAAAAACACTCGCCATGAAGTCGGCCGTCCGAAACATTGGCAAAATTTTAGACGAGAACATCCGGGATGTTCTGAAAACGTCGCATAGGATGAAGGTGACCACCAGCACTGCCCTATCCAAAAATGAGCGTCACTCATTTCTGCAGTTTTACCTAAAAAGTGAATTGGAGCCATGGTAAGCATCTGTGGGTGAAGTCCTTGCAGACCATTAGCAGCTTGGCTACTGGTTCCAGTTGCTACTAGTTTGGCCTCACTGGTTCCAGTAGCTTATGGTTTCACCTGGGAATCGTTTAATAAGCCAGATAAACTGGTGGGGCCAGTAGCAATGTTCTTTTACCTGAGAAGGTATTTGACATCATCCGAAAATACTCGCTCTGCTTCTAAGTTAGGTGCCATCATATTGCTGTATCTGTGCACCGCTGCCCCAATGCCCTTATCACATATGGCTGGCCCAGCACTGTGTGCTTGTCGTGGTTCCAAATTCGTGGATTGCCTCTTCTGTTTGTGGATTATGGGGTGAAGAATGAAACCAGGAAATAGCGGAGCTTAGCTGTAAACGAGCACTATAAGCTACTTGGCGCAAGAGAATGAAAGTCTTGCAATTAACTACGCTGATCCTGAACGCTTCTCTTCAGCCTCTGGGTTGCGGTTAAAATCCTAGAAGGCGGCATGCAATCCTGAATCAGTGTGCATTATGTAGCGGACCCAAGCACTGTCAAAACCTTGCAACAACTCAAAGAGCAACATCGTGCTAGGAAATATGATATTCGTGTCTTATTCAATGCGAAATTTTTCGCCTTCAGACGAATAAGCTGTATAGGTTCATATAATTAAACAGCATTCATTCATAAAGATTATAATTGTAATGGTTCTGACGATGTTAGGTTATAAAGTTACCCCCGCTTCGTTCGGAGCTCGGAGGTGCTGACCATGTCCCTTTCTTAGTGGGGCGAAGGTATCTTTGCGTGCCTCCCCCCGCTCCCTTCTGGAGGGGTGGGAGGGAGCCTTACTGGAGGGAGCCTTTTGGAGGCAGCCTTACTACTTTCGCTCACCCTGAATTTCCACTGCCAGCCGGACTATAATACGATAATAATTTCGCGGCCCCCAATTTTTTCGCTTTCGGGTGATTATAAACTACTTTCGCTCCCCCCAAATTTTCGCTGTCGGCTCTAGTACGCTTACTACTTTCGCGCCGCCCAAATTTCCACTGTGGGCTGGACTTTACAACCTTACTACCTTCGCTCCCCCCAAATTTCTGCTGTCGGCTGGATTATAGCCTCACTACCTTCACTTCCCCCAAATTTCCACTGTCCGCCGGACTATACCCATGCTATCTCGCTCGCCCCAAATTTCCACTGTCGGATGAACTATATTACTTTCGCTGCCACCAACTTTCCCGCTGTTGGCTGGATTATAGCCTCACTGCCCTCACTTCCCCCAAATTTCCACTGTCGGCCGGACTATATTACTTCCGCTGCCCCCAACTTTTCTGCTGTTGGCTATATAGCCTTACTACCTTCGCTCCCCCCAAATTCCTGCTGTGGGCTGGATTATAGCCTTACTACCTTTGCTCCCCAAAATTTCCGCTGTCGGCTGGATTATAGCCTCACTGCCTTCACTTCCCCCAAATTTCCACTGTCGCCCAGACTATACCCATGCTATCTCGCTCGCCCAAAATTTCCACTGTCGGCCGGACTATATTACTTTCGCTTCCCCCAACTTTTCTGCTGTTGGCTGGACTATAGCCTTACTACCTTCGCTCCACCGTCGGCTGGATTATAGCCTCACTGCCCTCACTTCCCCCAAATTTCCACTGTCGGCCGGACTAAATTACTTTCGCTTCCCCCCAACTTTTCCGCTGTTGCCTGGACTATAGCCTTACTACCTTCCCTCCCCCCAAATTTCTGCTGTCGGCTGGATTATAGTCTTACTACTTTCGCCCCCCAAATTTCCGCCGTCGGCTGGATTATAGCCTCACTGCCCTCACTTCCCCCAAATTTCCACTGTCGGCCGGACTATACCCATGCTATCTCGCTCGCCCCAAATTTCCACTGTCGGCCGGACTATATTACTTCCGCTGCCCCCAACTTTTCTGCTGTTGGCTATATAGCCTTACTACCTTCACTCCCCCCAAATTCCTGCTGTGGGCTGGATTATAGCCTTACTACCTTTGCTCCCCAAAATTTCCGCTGTCGGCTGGATTATAGCCTCACTGCCTTCACTTCCCCCAAATTTCCACTGTCGCCCAGACTATACCCATGCTATCTCGCTCGCCCAAAATTTCCACTGTCGGCCGGACTATATTACTTTCGCTTCCCCCAACTTTTCTGCTGTTGGCTGGACTATAGCCTTACTACCTTCGCTCCACCGTCGGCTGGATTATAGCCTCACTGCCCTCACTTCCCCCAAATTTCCACTGTCGGCCGGACTAAATTACTTTCGCTTCCCCCCAACTTTTCCGCTGTTGCCTGGACTATAGCCTTACTACCTTCCCTCCCCCCAAATTTCTGCTGTCGGCTGGATTATAGTCTTACTACTTTCGCCCCCCAAATTTCCGCCGTCGGCTGGATTATAGCCTCACTGCCCTCACTTCCCCCAAATTTCCACTGTCGGCCGGACTATATTACTTCCGCTGCCCCCAACTTTTCTGCTGTTGGCTATATAGCCTTACTACCTTCACTCCCCCCAAATTCCTGCTGTGGGCTGGATTATAGCCTTACTACCTTTGCTCCCCAAAATTTCCGCTGTCGGCTGGATTATAGCCTCACTGCCTTCACTTCCCCCAAATTTCCACTGTCGCCCAGACTATACCCATGCCAACGCCGCCTGTATAAACAGTGCCTAACGCGTGAGCGAAAAATGGCCAAACAGCCACTCTCCTGTTGCTCTCTCCTACCCTTCCCCGCTCCATAGCCTTCCAGCGTGCTTTCGTGTCCGCCAGCCAGCGCCGCTTCTCGGAAACTATGCAAAATAGTGGAAAGTTTGTTTAGCGTTCCCGAGGCGGCGCTCCTACGCCTTCTTGTTTTTCACCATGCCTGTCTGTCTTGGTCTGTCACTGATAAAACTTCCTTTGTCACGAAGCAAAATCCCTTGCGCTGCCGTAGGCTGATGCCGGCTTTGCGCGCTTATCTACTCGGATCACAGGCCCTGATATTTTCTGAGTGGGGCATCCCCCCTCTATCCCCTCCGCATTTAGGTATTGTTTTGACCCCCCTGTTCGCACTCCGCATCGGTACGCACTTCTAAAATTGAGGACTATACTGTAGAAGCGCCCGGACAGCGTGGCGGGATCGCAGCTGCTTGTCCTTTTGTTTCCTAGAATTTTCTGAAGTTTACAAGCACGTGATATTATTGGAAAGTAATCGTAGAAGTAAGTGCCTGAACAAAAAACGTGCACGCAATTTTTTCTTCTCTAAATACTCCAGAAAGAAAAATATCAGTAAAATAATGGCTGCCCCATCCGAAAATATCGTTTTTCTGTTAGCTATATGTCTACCCGACAATCAGTATGTTCTTAGACTATTTCAGTCCGCCTCCGTCTTTATCTTTGGAAAAATGCAGCAAGTATGAAGCGAGCGACACGTTGAACGAGATCCCCAGTGCGCCACAGAACTAGCGCCCCGTCACGGCTAAGATGTAAGCGAAACGGCCCTTGAAGCCCAACAGGCAAGCTGACAGACACACGTCGTAGAAGTGGGTGCAGCGTTCGCGACTCGCGAGCAGTGACGTAAGGCGAAATGTCCGCCGGCACGCGCCACATAGCGGATCACTGCCTGAACTAAGCGTACCTACCCTTCCCATTGAAAAGCGCACGACGCGTCAGGCAATGTTAATACAGGCGGCGTTGCCCATGCTATCTCGCTCGCCCAAAATTTCCACTGTCGGCCGGACTATATTACTTTCGCTTCCCCCAACTTTTCTGCTGTTGGCTGGACTATAGCCTTACTACCTTCGCTCCACCGTCGGCTGGATTATAGCCTCACTGCCCTCACTTCCCCCAAATTTCCACTGTCGGCCGGACTAAATTACTTTCGCTTCCCCCCAACTTTTCCGCTGTTGCCTGGACTATAGCCTTACTACCTTCCCTCCCCCCAAATTTCTGCTGTCGGCTGGATTATAGTCTTACTACTTTCGCCCCCCAAATTTCCGCCGTCGGCTGGATTATAGCCTCACTGCCCTCACTTCCCCCAAATTTCCACTGTCGGCCGGACTATACCCATGCTATCTCGCTCGCCCCAAATTTCCACTGTCGGCCGGACTATATTACTTCCGCTGCCCCCAACTTTTCTGCTGTTGGCTATATAGCCTTACTACCTTCACTCCCCCCAAATTCCTGCTGTGGGCTGGATTATAGCCTTACTACCTTTGCTCCCCAAAATTTCCGCTGTCGGCTGGATTATAGCCTCACTGCCTTCACTTCCCCCAAATTTCCACTGTCGCCCAGACTATACCCATGCTATCTCGCTCGCCCAAAATTTCCACTGTCGGCCGGACTATATTACTTTCGCTTCCCCCAACTTTTCTGCTGTTGGCTGGACTATAGCCTTACTACCTTCGCTCCCCCCCAAATTTCCGCTGTCGGCTGGATTATAGCCTCACTACCTTCGCTCCCCCAAATTTCCACCCTGGGCTGTACTTATAGCCTAACTACCTTCGATCCCCCAAATTTCCACTGCGTGCTGGACTTATAGCCTTACTACATTTTCTACCCCAAATTTCTACCATGGGCTAGACTTATAGCCTTACTACCTTCTCTCCCCCAAATTTTCACTGTGGGCTGGACTTATAGCCTAACTATCTTCGCTCCCCCCAAATTTCCACCGTTAGCTTGACATATAACCTTACTACCTTCGCTCCCCCCAAATTTCCACCTTGAACTGGACTTATAGTCTTACTACCTTCGCTCCCCCAAATTTCTACTGTGGGCTGGCCATATAACCTTACTACCTTCGCTCCCCCCAAATTTCCACCGTGGGCTGGACTTATAGCCTAACTACCTTCGCTCCCCCCATATTTCCACCGTTGGCTGGACTTATAACCTAACTACCTTCGCTCACCCAAATGTCCACCGTGGGCTGGACTTATAGCCTTACTATCTTCTCTCCCTCTAAATTTCCACCGTTGCTGAGCACGAGGACGCGGGCTCGATTCCTGGCCGCGGCGGCTGCTTTTCTGATGGAGGTGAAAAGCAAAAACGCCCGTGTGTTCGAGATTTCGGCGCACGTTAAAGATCCCCAGGTGGTCAAAATTAATCCGGAGCCCTCCACTACGGCGTGCCTCATCGCCTGCGTTGCGTCGGCGTGTAAAACCCTATAATAACAAAAATCAAAAAATCAAATTTCCACCGTGGGCTAGACTTATAGCCTAACTACCTTCGCTTCCCCCAAATTTCTGCTGTCGGCCATACTGTAGCCTTACTATCTTGCTCGCCCCAAATTTCCGATGTCGGCCGGACTATAATACATTTGCTGCCCCGGCCAACTTTCTCGCTTTCGGCGGGACTATAGTATTCATTGAAAAGTTTAGCTGACAATTTCTTCGCTTGGCAACACTGGACACGGCCACGGACATGGTGTTGGGAATGAGCATCCCATGGTTGCCAAGGTTGGAAAGGACCTTCCCAGCGCTGCTCCCAGGTTGTGACTCGCCTTCAGGTCGTCACCGATGTTGGGAATCAGCCATCCCGACGCTGTCACCGCTGTTGGGACTGGGCCCTCTCACCGCAGCCTCCACTGTTGCGACTGGCCATCCGAGCGCAGTCATCGGTGTAGCGACGTTGCCTTGCTCCGTCCGCTATCGACGCGGCGCAGAGCAGAGCGAAGAAGTTCTCGAACCGACGAAAACTTGAAGTAACATTTATATACAGTATGTACAGGGTAAGCAGACGTTACATGACTCGCGCAAAGGCGACAGCACCCTTTCACTCGGTGCTTCCGAAGAGACTGGTGCCGGAGAGAAGCCGCCGAGGAATGCCGACGATGAGAGCCTCCGGGCTTCTTTTATACCCCGGGAAGTTCGTTGGGGCCCCGAGAAGTTCGAATAGCTCCAATCAGGGCTCTCGCTGCCTGAAGTTTGAATTCCGACGAATGGTAGCGAAGCGGTGAGTCAGCTGCGCCGCCAATGGGGAAAGGGAGGGCGATGCCCCCGCCGTCTCCGTGACCTCGCCTCCGGGAGTAGCGACATGCCCTTATTTGGTCGTTCTGAGATGCGGGATTCGGCCGCGCCGCAGCGACGAAAGGGAGAGGCGTGACTCAGCCTCGCTGTCGGCGCGTCGCGTCGTGCAACGCATTTGGGCCAGGCGCTCTGGCACAACAATGGCCACCCGCTGTGCCACGGACTTGGCGCGGATTGTTCCATTGCGCCCGCACGCCGAATAAAATAAACACCGGCGTGCGTCGTCTGCTTTGTTTCAACCCGATTCTCAACGGTGGTGTCAAGTTCAACAATCGCGCTCCCATTGGACTCAAGGCGTTACTTTACGTTCGGTGGGGTAGAGTTTGGAATGTCCCACACACACCATGTGCTTAGCACGGACAAGTACCGCCATCCCGTGGAGCCCGACGTAACCAGTGACGGCGCACTCACATGGTTGCCTGCATGCGTGCCTCGCCAGTGAATACAAGCTATAGCTTTATTAATTTTGCTCCACCCGAATTTTCACTGTCTGCAGGACTGCACCCTTACTATTTTTGCTCCCCCAAATTTCCAATTCTGGCCGGACTAATACTTTCACTGCTTCCAACGTTTTTCCCTGTCGGCTCCACTGGCCTTACTACTTTCGCTCCCTCACATTTGCAATTGCCGGCTGGTCTATAGCCTTACTATACACTATAGCCTTACTGATTTCACTCTCCCCAAATTTTTACTGGGGGCTAGACTAGAGCCTTGCTTCTTTCGCTCTCCCAAAATTGCACTGTCGGCTTGACTAGGCGTAAAATAACACGACTATACTCGGGAACAAGTTATGAACGGCAATAGCTCATGTACGGTATCACTCCGCCTAAGCGACGTACCCGGATGTCAACGGGCGCGCGCGTTTTGAAAGGAGATTGCCATGAATGCGTGATATCGCCTGCCTTTTCTCTGGTAGTTTGTTTGTCATCGCTACAGTCGTTTATAAGCATACTCCGTAAAAAAAATCGCGGAAACGGCTCGTGCCATGTTCAAAACATTCCCAGCAACGCACTACCTGCGCCCCCCGGAGTAACGTCCGGATGCGGTGATTAGGCACAGCGGCAACTTCCGTTTCTGGTTTCTGGTTGGGCTCTGAACGAAAAAAATATGTGATGTATATACTCAGAAGGAAAACTGGTGTATTTTTATTGAATTTTGCTTGCGCTCGTAAGGAAACTGCAAACTCCACTGTTGGAAATGGAATGAATGGCAGGTAGAGTTGATAATTATTCTTATAGCTTACTAACAGCCAACGTCAGTTTTGGCCAACCTAACACGTAATAACGTTGTAACAGCAGCAACCGACTATGGAAATAACTGCCCTAATTCTTATAAATTTAAGAGGTTGGTATTTAATTCTGTAATGTGAAAATAGCCTTACGTGCCTACTGTGCCTCCGGGAGTAGTGCAAGTTCGAAAACATTGTTTTCGTGTCGTTTCGCCCTTCTATACGGGTACACTGCTATTGCATTCATACATAAAGAACCCGCCGCGGTGGCTCAGTGGCTAAGGCATTGCGCTGCTGAGTACGAGGTCACGGGTTCGATTCCTGGCCGCGGCGGCCGCTTTTCTGATGGAGGCGAAAAACAAAAACGCTTGTGTGTACGGGATTTCGGCGCACGTTGAAGATCCCCTGGTGGTCAAAATTAATCCGCAGCCCCCACGACGGCGCGCCTCATCGCCTGCATTTTAAACCCCACAATCAATCATTCATTCATACTTAAAACGATATTAATGCCGGAATTTTTATTTTGCCCTTTATATAACTAAAGCCTGAGTTTTTTCAGGAAGTTAATAAAAAGTCGTTCCCCCCAGAAGTAAAAAAAAAATAAGAAACGTAGAAGAGGGGGTACACACGGTAGATGTCTTCATCGATTATGTATAGCTGGAGGCAGCCCTATAGGTTAAACCTAGCCACGGAACTAATATGCATGGTGTCCCAATTATCATGCACCAAGTTTCCCAAAAAGTGCAAGGGCGTAACTCAAAGAAAACCGAGTGCATAATGCTTGCCGTGCACTGAAATAGGGGCCAGTAATTTGTTTCGTTAATGAAATTTAGTTATGTAATTGCAGTTAATTTTCTAACCCGAGAAGTACTGCCCTAATCCTTAAAGTGTCGATGAGGCACTTGTAGGTACCCACGAGGGACAACTAACTGTGGTATTTTCAACGGCGCACGTACTAAATGCATACTGATCAGTTTTTCTGACTGACAAGGAAACCCCACGAAATGTAAAAATACCTTTTGAAGGCACTCCCACCCGCATCATCAAGCAGCGCCCTCGAACAGGTTCCCTCTAAGTTATCCAGAATGAAATAAAGGAAAGAAGAAATCGCAACGGAGTTTGCGCTTTATCTGCCACACGCGGTCCGCGAAACTTGCTGTTGCTTCTCCTTCCATGCCATTATCAAGGTGATGCGCAGTCTCTTCGGGTGTGGGACAGTCAAAGCAGTTGCTTTCAATCAGTTTATTTGAGGCGCTGCTTTATGAAGCCGGATAGAGTTCCTCTATATAGCTCCCGCAGGGAGCTGCGGGAGCTATATAGAGGAACTCTAAAGCCGGTGGGAGCACCGTCACGTGGTATTTTTAATATTTCGCAGGGTTTCTTTATCAGTCACACTAAATTATACGCGATTAGTACGTCACTAACAAATACCACAGTTAGGTGTCCCTTTTGGGTACCTACAAGTGCCCTTGACACAGTACTTCTCGAATTAAATAATTACAATTGCCTAAGTAAATCTCTTTTAACGAAATAAAATACTTGTGCTTACTCCATTGTACTGCAAACATTATGCCTAGCTTTTCTTCCAGTAACGGCATTGCTCCATTTGAAAATCTTGGCGCATGATATGTGGGACACCCTGTGTACGTATAACTGCACTTGAGCTCTTCACAACAGCGTGTGCTGACCACCGAAAACTAATAAGGCAGTCATGTCTGATGACTTTTCGGCCCCGTCAGTAGAGTCCTCTATTCAAAGGAACCGTCAAGTGCGTGGCCGCCGCTCTCGTTACTATAGAATGGGCCGCCACATTGGAGTGTGCAGCATTCCGTTGTTTCGTCGCGTGCGTCGGAGCTTTCAAGGTGTTGGGAGTGGATATGTCTGCAGAAACGACGTCTACACAGTGTTACGAATCAGCCCGCCGCAGTGTGCAACACTCCTCGGCTGTGTGGCGAAGCCTCCACTACGTGCGCCTATCGAGCAGGCCTCCCTGTCGGTGGCTCACGCTTGCAGCCGACGGATTCAAACAAGCTGCAACATGTCTGGATCGCTGGCGCCTCGCTATCGGCGTGATTAAAACTTCGGTGGTGGCAGACGAGGCATGCTTCAACTTGTCCGAAGGACGCGTAAGCCGCTGCGGAGACCTCCTCTCTCCCCTCTCTCGGATTCAGCGTGCGCCGCTACTACCGACCACTCACGAACTCTGGAAAGAGTGTTGTGTGTGTCTGTACCGTTCGTGTCGTGTGTACAATCTAGAGGGAACGCTTGTTTGACCGTTCGCACTTTGGGTATAAATAAGACCCCCATCCCCCAAGCGCTGCAGTTCATTCCTGTTTGAGCAGTGAATCAATGCTGTCACTCTGCTCGAGTCCTGTACTGTAACTCGACCGTCGGGGCCTCTTGTCTGGCTTCGGCCATCTCTCGTCATGAAGTCAACAAGTGAAGTTTGCCTTCGGCTTGTGGTCTTCTTCAAGGCTGCAACATTGGCTGGCCGCACGCTTCACCACGCTACCACACGCATGTCGGAGGCGACGGAGCTCGGCTCGGGTACGCCTTCTAGTATGCAGCAACGGGTTGTCAGCGGTGGGATGGCAACATCGCAACAACAGATATGTTGTGTTGTCGGCTGCACTATCATGCGCAGAAACTCATGGAACACTTCTAACGTTGGGTGCACAAGCCTAATTGGTATGGGCAGTTCTGCTTTTACTAGCCAAGAAAATTTTCTTGTCCGCGTCAGCAGAAAACTCCCAGGCTACTACTGGCTACACAAAAAGACATCCCAGTCTACTACTGGCTACACCCAGGCTACACAAAGAAACTGCTGGCACCCCCAGGGAGCGAACCTGGGCCCGAATGTGGGAGCGGAGCTAGAGCCCGTCGTCTTGTCGACTAAGCTACGACCACACGTGGAGGCGGGGAGACAGACGGTGGTTTGTATTTAGCGTCTTGGGAGGGGGAGGGCGCTTTTAGAAGGTAGAAGGTGACACATGAAACAGGCGTCGTGCAGGATGTGGAAGTGCTCGGAAGGGTAAGGTGTAGTGATCACCGTATGGTAAGATCTCGAATTAGGCTAGATTTGAGGAGGGACCGCAACAAGCGGGTACGAAAGAAGCCGATAAATGAGCTAACAGTAAGACGTAAAGCAGAAGAATTCAGGATCGCGATGCATAATCGATATTCAGCTCTTAACGATGAAGCCGAGCTTACGACACAGGAAGCCAGCGACAACCTTACACTCATTATCACGGAGTGTGCAGTAGAAGTCGGGGGCACTATGGCTAGACAGGATACTGGTGAACTTTCACAGGAGACGAAAGATCTAATTAGGAAACGGCAAACCATGACAATCTCCACCGCAGCTGACCGAATAGAACTAGCGGAGCTTTCGAAGTTAATCAATAAGCGTAAGACAGCTGACATACGGAAGTATAATATTGTCACGAAGCCAAGGACGACGGAGTTGTCTTGCAGGAGAAATAAGTTTATTGGAGCGAACTTGTGCTCCCCTAACAACTCAAAAGAATACAGAGGCGGCGAAGCAGCGGTCAACAAAGTGACTTGCGTCAGCGAGCGTCGCAGAATCGAATGCCCCGGCGTCTGTTCTGCAGGCTTTTTATCTTTCGGCGCGCGTGGTTCTGGAACCGTCGATTCGCATCGAGAACATTGTAGATGCAAGAAGATTATTCCGGGATGTTCACGTTAGATCGGAATGCTCTCCCTATCAGAACAGATAACACATGCGGCACAGAAAGAAAGAATGGAACACGCACTTCCCTTGGCACGGAGATAACACAGGCCGGCGCAGCCGGGCGGTAAAAGTAAAACACAAATAAACAAACCAAATGCATGGTTCGCGGCAATATGGAGAGGATCGAATACGCTGTAAAGAACGGAGGTAGCCTGAAAGCAGTGAAGAGGCGTCTTGGCGCGGGAAAAATCAGATGTATGCACTTAAAGATAAGCAAGGCAATGTCATCACAAATAGGGATAAAATAGTCACAGTGGCCGAGGAGTTCTATAGGGACCTGTACAGTAGCCGGGACATCCAGGATAATGCCGAACGAGACAGTAGTTCAGAGGAGATAGACATCCCACCAGTAACAACTGAAGAAGTAAGGAAGGCTTTGAAAGAAATGAAAGGGGGCAAAGCACCTGGTGAGGATCAGATAACAGCAGACCTCTTGAAGGATGGCGGAGAAATTGTACTTGAAAAACTGCCAAACCTGTATACGCAATGCCTAATGACCGCAAGTGTACCGGAATCTTGGAAGAACGCGAACATCATCCTAATCCATAAGAAAGGCGACATGAAGCACTTGAAAAATTACAGGCCGATCAGCTTACTGTCAGTCGTCTACAAGGTACTTACCAAGGTAATCGCTAACAGAATTTCTGCAACCTTAGATTTCAGTCAACCTAAAGAACAAGCAGGGTTCCGTAAAGGTTATTCAACAATGGACCATATTCACACGATCAATCAGGTGATACAGAAGTGCGCTGAGTATACTGAACCCATATATATAGCCTTCATAGATTATGAGAAAGCATTTGACTCTGTCGAAACCCTAGCAGTCATTCAGGCATTACGGAACCAGGGGGCAGATGAGCATTATGTAAGAATACTAGAGGATATCTAGTAATTATCTACAATGGGCCCACAGTTTCCATCATCCTCCATAAGGAGAGCAGTAAAATACCTATAAGGAAGGGTGTCAGACAAGGAGACACAATCTCTCCAATGTTATTCACAGCATGTTTACAAGGAGTACTCAGAACGTTGGATTGGGAACAGGTGGGAGTAAGGGTTAATGGAGAATACCTCAGTAACCTCAGATTTGCTGATGACGTTGCCTTGCTAAGTAACTCGGGGGACGAATTGCAAAGCATGCTTTCCGCACTGGACGAACAGAGTAGAACCGTGGGCCTGAAAATTAATATGCAGAAAACTAAAGTAATGATCAATAACCTCGGGACAGCACAGCGGTTTGAGATAGGTGGCGAGGCAGTGGAAGTGGTAACCGAATATATCTACTTAGGCCAAGTTGTGACCCCAGATCCCAACCATGAGGCAGAGATAATTAGAAGGATAAGAATGGGGTGGGGTGCATATGGCAGACATTCTCAGATAATGAATAGCAGCCTACCATTGTCGCTGAAGAAGAAAGTGTATGACAGCTGCATCTTACCGGTACTCACCTACGGGGCAGAAACTTGGAGGCTCATCGACCGGACACACAGCCGGCGGTCTAAATCACTTGCTTCTGTTCAGCCTTGGCTCCACTCCCAATGTCTTTCCGACGCGACAGGGATGCGCAGGCGCGCCAGAGTTAATGGCCGCAGAGTTCCCCCCAAAGTCCCGCACGCAACAAGAGGTTTGTTCAGCGCAATTCAAATTTCCCGCCTCCGAAGTGCTAGCCTGGAACAGCACGAGCGGGAGTTATGTTCTTTTTGTACTTGCTTTGTACTACTACTACTACTACTGCATCTCTAACGTGCCGGAACCTTACTGCGCAGTTTCGAGCGCGTGTCTTCCGCGGCCACTTTTTTGGTTTACTATCGTAAAAAATGGACGCCATTCCCCCCTGCGAAAGTTGATGTCCAGCGCAGCTGTTTTAACTCTTTCGCTACCGCGCCTATCAAAATCGATCAATTTGATCGATACTTTTGGGAGCGTCTTTTCATAGCGTTCCAGGCGTTTCTCGAACAAGTAAAGCTGTTCGGAGTTAGATCAGAAAATGGCCTTTCAAAATCAGTTTTGTTTTCATTTTTGCAACGGAAACGTGATTTTTGACACGCTTTTGAATCACCTGGTTGTGGAAAAGGGGCGTGGTCATCGCGCCTCAAGGCTACCAACGAAGAATGCGTGCAACTCGTAATTACTCTGCACCAGCGCTTGTTTTTTGCTATCAGGGCGTGAATGGGGAACTAGCAAACGATTTTCAATCGTCAGGTTCGCGCTCTGACAGTAATAATCCCAGAAATCGGCTAAAAATGTCAAGCAGTGCCTGGTTGCAAAGCTACTTTATGATTTTAGGCAGTTTTATTGCCTTTGCGCACGTTGTTCTAAGTACTGTGGTAGTTCTACTTACCCCAGGACCATTCGCAAACAGTCTACAACAGTTTCGATTTCGTTTCTGCATCGCGAAATTCATATTTAGCGCTACTACGCAGTTACCCAACTTCAAGGCTACCTGCCATGGCGCCTGAAGCGTCCGCGACTGATCCTCGAACAAAGCACGGCGCTCCTGATTTCCCCCCACCCTAACCCGATTTCTGCGATAAGAACTTCAGATGCAAGTCAAAAGGTCACACCCAGTCGCCAGATATCTGTACAGCCGAGGACAGCGCTTCAGACCGGCCTTACACTGCCAGCTGTTCGCCTCCCAGTTTCGTTTCCATGCGAGGGTATATCCGGGTGTCTAATGTTACTGCTTAGTTGAACTGTCTATTCGGACGCAGACTCTGATAAGTTTTTGTACTGTTTCATTTGAAAAATGTTAGGTGGCGCTGCAATAGAGGAGGCTCGTTGTGCTGGTCTTTTTCAGCGCGCAACTGCTATTCGGCCAAAGATAGCAGGGCACGATTCTAGCTCATCGTACCTCATTTTTGCGAGAAAGGCTACAATTGCGAGTAAGAAGATGATAATAAAGCTCAGCTTTATGTTTTGAGAGATAACTGACCGTGAACGACAACAAGCATCAGCCACGGCGTTCCGTTTTAAACTTCATGCATGTTTTTTTCCGCATCGCGTGCTTGTCCCAAATATTGTGCTCGCTGTAAATGCAAAGTCTGCCATTGACAAGATGTTTTTACGTTATGTGGGGGCAAATTGGTGCCTCTGATAATGACAAACCGCCAGATTTATTCCAGGAAACCACCCGAAATTGCACATTTTGAATTGGAGGTTGGGCTTCACCACAAGCACCGTGCATGCTAACATTTTTTTTTTATATCTGACAAACTGTTCCGCGCAAGTCGACATTTTTTCTAGGGCGTGTTTTTGAAATGTTTTCCTACAAAATGTATATTCTAATTTTTTTCTACTACCGGTGGTTTGATATACACAACTCCTTTTTTATCATTTTTTTCGAGAACTTGACAAAAATTTTGGTTTTGATATTTTTTTTTACAAACTATGATATATAAAAACCTTTAAAAAACTGGTATTATTGGAAATGCCGTTAAATAATCTGCATTTTGTGCTCCTGCAATTAGTGCCTAACCAATTTTTTAGCAGGAAAAAAAATGTTTTCTTGGACCCCTAAAATTAGTCAATTTTCCGGCGGTAGCGAAAGAGTTAAACCACTACACATGCTGATGGGGTAGGGTATGAAATGTTGCTCGTTGTCTCAGCGGGCTTGCCGCTTGCACTCGGCTTCTCTGGCGGCAAATGCTGGGTCCTGACGTATGCATGCGCTCGGTGTCTTGGGCAAGGACCGCTGGGTCTTGCCTAGCCTCACGCATGCGCTGGCGCTCGAATGACGTGGACCCCCCTCCCCTTTGCAAATTTAATATTTACCAAACACATGGGGGGGCGGTGGGGGGGGGGGGGGGGGAGGTCACATTGTTCACCGTTGCCTTATCATCCACAATCTGGTTTCGATGCTTGTTTTGTGGTGTTTTTCTCTACACGAATATTGAGCTCTATGCTGCCCGCCTGATTAGCCTGACGCATGCGCTGGGCGTCTTGGGCGAGAACTGCTGGGGCCTGCCTGGGTTTTTAGTTTACGACACGAAATTTTCCGACCAACGAATAGCTAACAGCTCCGCTTTAAAACCAACTGAACGAGCGTTCCTAACTAAACGAATTCGGCGTTACGCCAATTGATTACACATATTTTGCCTCAAATGTACCTGCAGTTTTTCTTGTGTGTGTGTGTGCTAAATAATGTGGACATGTATGACAAGTGCCAGCGGGTCGGGAGTTTCGAACGAATATGACTATATAAACCACTTGTTTTTCGAAGCTTCTGTGTTACGCTAATTACGCCGTGAGGCTCTGTTTGTGTCCGTTATGTCGCTACTTCGCTTGATTGCAGCGGCGGCTAGACATCGTGACAGCGAACGAGCTACGACGACAAGGCGAGGCCCTAAAATGCTCTGCACAAAGACTGCAGCTGACGCCCGCCCAACACGCTTCATCCCGTGAAATCGCCGGTGCACTCGGCCGGTCGAGCGGCGCGTAGCAGCCGACAAGACAAGCGCCGGAAAAAATGAACCCTGTAGCTACTTTACGTTTAAACCGAACTTGCTGGGCACGTGCTAACGCGTATGGTTTCACAAGTCGAAAGGAAATTTCACCTGGACCTCATTTTAGCGCGAGAAATTCAGAACGCGCGCAGCCAAAGCGCGCGCCAAAGGGGCGGCAGCTCCCGCAAACGCCCGAACGTGCACGTGCGCACTCACCTCACGGCGCGAGAGCAGCCGCGCGTCGTCTGCTACTGCGGGCCGCCGAGCTGCACAAGAGCTGGGAAAATTTCGCACTCAAAGGCTGCGTTACAAAGAAAGAGATAACCTTTCGGTTCTGGCTGGGAAATAAGCGCACGTCCTCGAACTGTCATTTACTACTTATTTGCGCATGGTACACAATAAGTTCGCCCTCTTCCACTTTTTTTTCGGCTTGCTATCGAGCATCGCAGTTTATGCCCTTCCCCCTTTTTTCCCCTCGTTGGCAAAGAACCCAGGCTACCAGTGACAGTACGTTTATTTTCCAGTACTAACCGAAAGCGTATTTTCTATTGTTACTGATTCATCTCGAAAACAGGCGCGAACAGACGCGGACGTAATTTCTATTGTTACATCCTTCGGGAGCGAAATCTCCCAGCTCTCGCAAGCTGAGCGGCACGGCGTATACAGACGATGCGCGGCTGCTCCCGCAAGCGTGCAGTCAGTGCGCATGTGCCAGCTGACTCCAGCTCTCGCCACCCTTCGGCGAGATTAAGAACCTGAGATTGCTTACGCCCGCCGCAATTAATTGTAACTGCGACACTTCTTTCACCTCCATCAGAAGTACCTCCAACTTTACCCAGGATGTGTGCAGCTAGAGTTATTGGACCGTCTCAACGAACAGCTGCTCAGACAATAAAACAACTGTATGTGCTAATAGGCGTATCATGGGCAAAAACCTTGCAATGCAGGTGTAGCTGTTCGCAGAGTATATCTTAGTTTAATTCAGTGAGAGTGGGTCGATTCCCGCCACCTGGAGCAGCGAGAAATCGTCCGCACATGTGCAGAATGGGGCAAAGAGACCAGCTGTCAATACTCAATTTTTATTGCATAGACTCACAATCCTTTTTTTATTTGGTTTACCTTCTTTTCTTCATCAAACGGTGACACAAACGCATACAAACGACACAACATTGTAATGGCAATAAATAAACACACTGGGCATGCTTTTAAAGGGGACGCTTTACCCTAGCTTGCATATTTTCCTTGTTCTCGTGAGGACTCTTTTCATGTTCTGACCAAAACATTTCCACGCTTGAATTCACCTGGGCATTGAGATGCGGCAAATTTTCCCACCAGTGCTTTTAGTGCAAAAAAGAGGTTATCTATGGAAAGAGGACAAAAAAGGGGGATAGACGTGTGCTAAAATGTAGGAGAAAATAAAAAAAAGTCAGTAGGAACAGTGGTAGCACTTTAGATGGTGGCATTTCACAATCCCCCTTCCACACTACTGCTCGACCCTGCGAGGCACCCACACATTTTGCGTAGCCAAAAAAGCTAAGGTAAAACCAGATAGAGAGACCAAGGAGTTGGCCCGCTTTTTAGGAGGACTTGCAACAAACCCATACACATTCCTGACATTGTTTCTTCGGATGCACTTTCCATCTGCGGTAGCAGTAAAGCTCAGTTTGGTTGTACATTTCAGCAATGCAAGCCACCACCATTAAATTAAATCATCTACCAGTGCCCTTGGCCCTAATATTAGCCACTTTACAGTGCCAACTGCCAACGACGCCATCCTAGATCAACTATAACCACAGAAAAATTCCTCGCTTGCTGAATGCATTGTCACCAAATGATGTTGCACAAAGTGTAACATCATTTAATTAAATCATTAAATGGAGTCATAAAATCTCGTGACACACTGTAGCGCTCTAAACCCGACTCTGTCAACCAATATGTTTGCCTGGCAAGCATTTTCATTCCAAAGATGTTTATATCTGCTCCCTAGGTTGCTGCCTGTATACCGACACCTTTTAACTTGAAATATGCAGAACCTGGAACGAAGACACCTATATTTCGTGAGGGCGCCTCTGCGACCTTTTCACCCAAGCCTCGTTTACACCGAAACCTGCCAATTCACAATGCAAAAGTTCTTGCACTGATCAGAATGGTACATGAAATAAGACCCAGCGTCACAAGTGGAACAGCGCTTATGACAGAATTCAGTGGCATGAGCTGCCCTAAAGTAAGAAGAAAATGCTAGCGTAAACGAGGTGCCAAATGGTCATGATTTCAAAAAATGCCGCAGTTCTTAAGAGTGGTATCGATGGAATCCAGTGATAGTATCCGGCCAAGCACACAAAGCCAGCCTCAGCAGATGCTGGTAGCACAGAGGTTGTTGTATCAACACTGTCCTTCAACTCACGAGCATTAGGCCTCAAAAGTGTTCCCAATCAAAACCCACAGCAGCCACTACACTTCACTACACTTCGCCCTACTAGCACACACGGTGTGCACATGTTCTGTCCAGGGAGGTACTAACTGAGGCATTTATGCATGCGTGAAAAACACACTCCCTCATGCAAACGACCCAAGCATCTACGATCTGCACATTCCACCAAACACACGGTACCCTACGAGGCAGCATGTTACAATATAAAAACAAGACAACTGCGCGTTTTAGATATTCACCCACCGAGGGAAGGGGGGGTGGGGGGGGAACAGCAAGGGCTTGTGTGGTTTTTCATTGAGGAACACATTTGAGCAGCACGGGCAGTATGAGACACCATAGGACATCTACTGTGTTGGGAGTGCATTCAATGCGAGGGTGAAAGGCCCCATGGCAAGCTCTTCACTTGGATACGTCTTCTAGTTTGTGATGGCCAGAGAAGCTCCTAATCGAGTACACACTGTGGGACGCAAGTTAATCGACAGCTCTTAATAAGGTCAGACCAATAAGAAAAACAAATGCCTCCTGCAAATCTCCTCATATGGCATGACTAAATGATACTTTGAACTGCCGTGACCATGCAGACATTACTTCCACACTCTAAAAAAACATGACTCGAATGAGGAGGAGTTAAAACTTGACTGGGAGCAATGTGAGATCGTTCATTCAAGCAATGCTTTCATAAATAAAAGTGTGTGAAATGGTTTCCCACTCGACAAAGAGGTCACGGAAAACTAAGGCAGTGCTGGAGTGTGTGACAAGTTTAGCCGGTCCGTAGCGGAACAAGCCTCGCACACCACTACACACGACATATAAGAGAAAAGTGCTACATTCGGGGGGTGGCCCAAGGCAGGTCCTGCCATTTGCGGACGCCATCTTTGCTCAGCGAGAGTTAGGAAGACATTGAATGTACAGTGTGTTTGCAACCTGCAGCTTCAAGAGTCGCGCACACAAGCCTCGCAACCCCCAAGAATGCCGTTTAACGCTAGGAGTAATGCTAAGAAACCTTTACGAGAAATCAACTACACAAGCATGGCCCTTTCGCATTAACAATTAGGAACGACCTCATTACAACGCATCAGGAACACCTCGCGAACGTTTCAAACTAATATAAGACAGTCTAGCTGAAGGTCTATTAAGACAGCAAGTGAAAAGTGTCATGTAACAAAGCACCTACTCAGGTGAAACGAGAATAATTTTCACAGCCACAAATTGCCATTCGTACAGCGTCAACCAAATCATGCACTTGACACAGTAGCTCCAATCATGCGAGTCACCATGGGCCTTATGGGAGTATACACAGAGAGCATAGGGCCACACAGGCATGTTCATCACACTTGCATGCATAACGTGGGAGCAGTAGGAGAAAAGTGGCCGTGCGTCAAGCCGGCGCAGTATGGAACATTAAAACGCGATGGTGCAGGCACACGCAAACCAAAACAACACTGTGCACTATGAGACGTCATAACTTAGGTGTGCACACGTGTGCTCCGGCATCTAGTGCAGTTAAATATTTGAGAGTAGGACATGATTTCATGGGTACCACATTTACAATGCATGTGTATTTACAGTGTGGCGTGTGAGCTTGCGAGCACGCACATGTTAGGAACACTCAAACAAGCATCGTTACGCTGAGAAAAACAAGGAGCTACGGTCGCGGGCTAGCTCAAGGATCACCTTTTTACACAACTGAGACGATTTGTTTTTTTGTGCATAGTGAACACTCCTCTTTAGCACACACTTGCAGCTGGAAAGGTGGAAGTTGCAGGATAAAAGATTAACTACAGCAACTTGCCCTCACCGTGGGCCCACCCAAATGTCGGGGCTAGAACTCTAATTTTAAGAAAATAATAGCCTTGCATTGCAGCTTTAACGGTGTGCAAATGAAAGTGCACTGTAACCGTTGCGAATGCCAACAACTTTTATGCATGACAGCTCATTACTAATTACTAGAGTGCAAGTTTTGGGCTTGGTTGGTGGCAGTGGTCCATAGCTTCGCTTAGTGGGAAGGAAAAAGAAAAAAAAGAAAAAAAAAAAAAAGAGGGAAACCACTACGAGAAGACCTAGGCACTTTTTACGGCGATACATTTGCACCACTGAGTGTCAAATTGAATGTTGCGAGATGTTCTGTGCCAAACATAGCGCCCTGGCCCGCTGGTGACTGCTGTGCCTCTGGGAGTGAGAAGCGTTTTTTTTTTTTTTTTTTAATGCATGCATAATGGCAGCCAATGGCAATTTAGGAGCCAGAATTTCTTTGCCACATTTCTGGCACAGTGGCTTTTTTTACTCCTGATCCACTTAACACTTCCAAATAAAGAAAAGTGAATAAAACGCAGAGACAAAATTTGCCAAAGTACTAAACGAAGCTATGGAGCATTATTCCTCACTTTTTCTAGCAAGAGGCTTACTGGATCTTTGATTAAAATGCCAGAGTCAGCTTTTTGAGATCGATTACCAAATAAGTCTGCAAGGCTTTGTGTGTGTGTGTATATATATGCACATGTTCGCATTGCTTTACTAAAGCATTGCCTCCATCTTATTTACACAGTAACTTCATCTTTCTATGGCAGCAGATGATATGGTTCTCACAAGAGCCAGGTGATAAAAGAGCACACCTAGGGGGAAAAAAAATGCACACAGCTATGTTCCCTCCACGCTTCTAGAGAGGTCATAAAGGCCTAGAAGAATGAGAATGAGCACGACAAAACGCAAATTGTTCCCTGTATTTGCCAAAAGCAATGTCACTGGTTTGCACAACAATCTAGAAATATCTGCCCATTGACGCATATACAATTTAACTACACTTTTGTTAACTGGTTTTGAAATGCAGGCTACAAGTTTTTAATGTAAAATAGCAACATACCAGACGCAATGTCGTACCTCAGCAGCAACAAGTTATGAATGCCAACAACACAGCCCCCATAATATCGAATATCCGGCACTAACATTTAGAATAACGCTTCAAAACAGAAGGCATGGTCTAATCCAACCCTTAATGCTCATTATACTAAACTGAGCACTTCAAATACTATGCTATTCCATTTTCAGTCTATGCATGTTCTCATTCTTACGCACCTAAAACTGGAACTAGTGTGTCCAATCGCACGAGACAAACTGAAATAGCAAACAAAATTTGATGTCTACCAACATTCTGGCTGGGCTCTCACAACAGCTAGGAAGTATATCTACATGGAACAGCACAGACCTTTGTGCAGGCCCCGTAAACTCTTTGGACGTCATTCTCGCACAAAGAAGAGAGTAGGACACAAGTGAAACACTGCGCAAGTAACGAGAAAAAAAAAAAAAGATAAAAAATGAGGAGTGAACCAAACAAGCATGGGGAAAGGCACAGGTCTGCCTCCAAAGTCCTCCCCAGTGGTCGCAGACAGGGACCCGAGCCAGCCAGCCAGCCGAGACACAAATAAATATACCCAATGCTACAGACACGAGCGCGAAGCTATGATAGTGCCTTTGTTTAAAAACTTGTTGAGAAAATGAGACAGCCCTGCCGCAGCCACACGGCACAGCGTCAGTCCGGTTGCTGTGCACGCGCGAAAGAAACTGGGGAGCGTCTTGGTCGGGTTCCTTGCAGAAGAGCAACTGCCCTGCCCACTTTCACCACAAGACTCCCCGCAGTGCCTGCAAGCCAGCTTCTCCACCCAGCCCGACAGATCGTGGCAGAGCACCCTGTCCTTGAAGAAACACGCAACAGGTCGCGCACACCTGCCACAGTGCAATGGCACAAGACACACAAGCGCTGTCCTTGATTCGACAACGGGCATTAGGGAGGGGACGGCTCGGTGGAAAAGGTGCCTTGCAGTTACTGGAGAACAGCCTAGTGGTGTTCTTTTCGTGATGTGCCCTGGGACGGGCTGCAGCACAGCGCGAGACGGGCAAATCCACCGCACGGAAATGCGAGTAGCTGGAACGGTCTGCGTGACGCACCACACTGTCTCTCTCTCTCCACCAGAGGGTCCTTTTCAGGCCGGCAGGGTTGAGGCATATGGTGGGCTCGCTAGCGCCCGGGCTCGTCATTAATTGAAGGGGCTGGGCATGGAGGGGGAGGAGGAGGAGGAGGGCGGGGTGTCCTTGCGGCGCGGCTGGTGGACCAGGAAGTGCGTCAGCTTGGTGGGCAGGCAGCTCAGGTTCAGCTGGTAGAACTCCACCAGCTGCAGGAGGTCGTAGAACTTGGTTCGGCCAGCGTCCAGAGAGTAGCACAGCTGATCCTTGTCTTCCAGCTGGAATCGAAGGAAAGCGCGCAAAAGGAGTGGCAGGTTAGAAGGGCAGGGCCAGCTGCAACTATTTGAGACATTTTGTATTGTATCACGACGAAGGTAGGGCAGGCTTCATGCTTGAGTCCTGAACCCCTTTTAATCGTGCCACCCCGTGTCGTTTTCTCTCCAACATTGCAAAATGCATGCATGCATGCACGTACAAGGTCGATACACCTTATCACTGATTAGTCTTACTGCTGTCCAAAGCCAGAGTATATCATTGGCTGAATATAACATTGGCAGACAAAGGTATGGGTTAAAAAAAATTATTAAAGTAGGTTTTACTCATGTTGCCATTTTTTGCTTCGGTGCAACACGGGCATGAACTCTGCCAAAATTTCATCCTCGTCCAAATCGTTTTGTAAGCAACAATGTAGCACAACAGCATCCACGACATCCATGCTTTCCACCGTGGTTCTGCTGGTGGAATTCCTCAATTATTACAGTGCAATGACTGAGCAGCTTAGAGTGCTAAAACGGTTCAGTATGACGATGACTTTTAACAGGGTTCAAGTCCCGTGCCCTCATAGTTCTCTTAATACTGCAGGCCAGCCTGTAGTAGACATGCTTACAAATGGAGTTTTTCATGCGATACAGAGGCAACACATATAAATCCTGAATTAATATGTGTTGAAAACCATGATACAGAGAGTAGAGGTAGACAACTTAAAAAGGGTAGAAAATGCTCAACTACCCGTTGACCAGGGCTGAAAAGGAATTTAACCAAGAATGGAGATTTACCCAGGTCAATTACTACCGCTGGATGCAGTAGAGAAGTGGAGCATGGCAGGTTAGTAGACTTCGAAGAGGGCAACAAACGGGCACATAACGACGGGTACAAAAAGACGGCACAATAAGTTGATAAAAACAGATAACTGGTAGGTTAGAAGGAAGGAAGGAAGGAAGGAAGAACACTTGGAGACAGAGAATGGGTCAGACCGACACAGAATGAGCTGGAGTTGTTACGGCATGCCCTTGTCGTGCAGTGACAACTGGGCGATGAGGATGATGATGAATTTGATGTGGAACATTCGGGGACAGAAGATCATGGACTAAGTCGACATAGGAAGGAGTGTTCAAAGTTGCCAGGAAAGGCTTTTGTCCTGCTGCACAGCAGGGTGGTGGTGGTGATGACGATGAAAAGCGGCAAATGGCAGAGGAGCCTCACCGAGATGATCTGGACGTGGTGCACTTTCCCCCGGTACACGTAGCAGAGCACGTATGATCCCGGCTTGGTGAGGCTCTGGCGCACCAGGAAGACCCCGTCCACAGTGCCGTGCTTGAGCAGCAGCTGGGTGGCCTCCTCGCGTGACATGCCGCGGTAGAACCACGGCTGCATGTGCTGCAGGCCCAGGTCGGCCGCGGGGCCGCCGCCGCCGCCGCCACCCGCCCAGTGCGGGGGACCGCTCTGCAGCTGCTGCTGCTGTTGCACTGCTGTGGGTGATGCCTGCCCAGACCGACAGCAAGGCAGCTTTCGCTGCAAAGGTGGTGGTGGGAAATGTTAGTGCCAGGGCTCTGCTCCCTTCGAGGAGATACGACGTGGAGGACGTAGCAGTAAAAGCATGCACGACAAAGGCTAGACAAGCACTAGGCCAAACAATGCTAACAACGCTGGCTCTGCCGGTGTCTTTTTGTTGCTGCTGGTAGACATAGTTAGCAACTCGCAGGGCTGCCTCCCTTCTGCCACACAACTCTAACAGCCCAGGTTCAAAACGCCACAAACTTTCAAGTTATGCCCAACGGGGAGAAAAGTGAGAGTAGGGCTCCATTTTAAGAGGGTTTCTCTAGATTTCCTGCTATCAGGTCTAAACTTACAGTCTTCTAATGGCCCAGGAATGAGCAGCTATGATCGGCTTTTAGGTACTACAGCATCATAGTGCGCCATTCTAGGATTTAAAAAAAAAAAACAGATTTCCCGAGTCCTTTCTCTCATACATTAAACATACTATTTATGTTCCGAAAGCAAAAGCGCACTACAGCAGGCTATTAGATAGCACTGGATAATTTTTCATCCTGCAGGCTTACACAGGATAAATTTCGGATGCTCAAAGCTTGTCCATTTTTCAGCAAAAAAAGCCGACCAAAAAATTTAGAGAGCTGCTAGCTCCAAGTGTGTCCCAATCGCAAGAACACGAGACACAGGCACGCATATCCTCAACCCTTAAACTGTTGGGGGCAGCCCCCAAAAGGGCATATTCAAAAGGCGGTTTGCAGGGGGGCCCAGTCTCACCTTCCAAACTTGGGCCTCGGCAGCGGCCACGGCCTCAGCTTCCTGGGGGTCCTCGATGACGCGCCCCTTGCTCCCCGTGAAGTCCATGGCGACCCAAGGTGAAGACATGGGGTCCCGGCCAGGCTCCGGGGCCCATGCGTGCTCTGAGTAGCGTGACCGGAGTTCCTTGTAGTTCTCGCGCAGCTTCTTGCCAAACTGCGCAGGGTTGCGAGGTTGCACACACACACACGCATGAGAAAACAGGACCAATCAAGGGGTGGGAGTACAGAGAGAGGTCGACTCAGCAGTTAGATGGGGCGTGCTCAAACAAAGAACAAAAACCCTTGCTGAAGGTATCGTTTTGTATTCTTTTAATTGTTCAGAGAGTTCATTCAGGTGCCAGCTCTGTTTCAGGAGACAAAAATGTTAATGCTCAGGGTACGATGAGGAACTATTGCTTCCTTCTCCACCGCACCCACTGCACTTGTTCTCTGTTACTTGTGCCACTTTTGGGGGTTGTAAGTTGTCTAAAGCTGCTTGTAGGTAAATGTACATGAAACACCAAGATGTACAAATGCTGCAGAACATAATAAAGGAAGAGGACACCAATCAGGAGCCCATTGAGACCCGGGACACTGTCCTTAAAACAACCGCTTTAAATTTTAAAGTAAACTCTGTGAAATTTGTCAGACTTGCTGCTTTTTTCGCACTGATTTCAAATATGCCATTATGTTTTGAGTCGGTCAATTAGCCCCCAAGATAATTAGAGATAATTAGCCATTTTTGGTCAAACAATAGACAAAACAGTGTCGGTCATAAAACTGTAATCTTTATATTTTCCCATACTATGAATCCTGGTGAATGCAATAATCGAAGCAGTTTTTTGATACATCGCTTGGAACTAATTTTACAGCTCATTAAACTTTGGTGTTTGAATTGGGCACTCAAAAAGGTTCCTTGCCACTGTAGCCACCAAAGTTTAACGAGCTTTAAAATTAGTTCCAAGCGATGCATTAAAAAACTGCTCCAATTATTTCACTAGGGTACATAGTACTGGAAAATATAAAGATTACAGTTTTATGACCAACACTGTCTTGTCTATTGCTCCTCCAAAAATAGCTAATTATCTCTAATTACCTTGGGAGCTAAGTGACCGACTAAAAAAAAAGGCATATTTGAAAGCAGTGGGGAAAAAGCAGCAAGGCTAACAAGTTTCACAGAGTTTACTTTAAAATAAAAAGAAGCTGTTTTAAGGCCAGTGTCCCCCCTAAACGATAATCTCCCGCTTCGCCAGATAGAAAGTACACCGTGCACTGGCGTTCCCATGCTGTTCCCATGCACTCCCGAGAATAATGCCGACCTTTGCAAGCCTGAGGGCAATGATCCAGCACTGGCGCTGCTGTTCTGTGCCGCTGCAAAACCACATTAGATCGCCGCTGCTCCCAGGGCCGATGGACCGTGTGGGCTGCACAAGACAAATCTTAAGTTAGAGCACTTCTCATCACTGCTGCAACCAGAGGACAAGAAGCGTGAACACAGTAAGCCTAACACCTACACCAGCACTTCATATAAAAGCTATAAAAAAGCATCATGATCCTTTCTATTTGTCCTAACGCAAGAGTTAATTTTGTAACTTGAAAACATTGAAGTCAGCCTTCATCAATTTTCATTCAAACGTATAGCTGACAATGAGCCAAGATAAAAGCACACGTCAGCCACTAAGCTCTCTCTTCTGTTGCTCCTTACAAATGGCAATATACCTTGTTCCTTACCAGGTCTGTTAACCCTTCATGGTTTGCCAGTTCTTCTTATCGACTGCAAATACTGAATAATGCACTAAAATGTCGCTTATGCCCTTGCTTACACTGCAAGGTTGTTAAAACAACATACTTGTAATTTTACGCACTGCAATATATTTTGACCGCACATACGCACCCCTACAAAGAATGTACGTCCCGCTGACAAATGATGCAACGACGCGAAATTGTTGCACAGACGCAAAGAATGCGTGCCCAACCAAGTTGTTCATTTCAGTTCTGAGACCCAGTGCGGACTGACCTTGAGGCAAAATTGGAAAGCTGTTGGTCCACTTTGGTTTTTGTCGTACGGCACGTAGACGTTCCAGTCCTTCAGGTTGGCCACTGGTTGTAACTGCCACGATTCCTGCAGGCACGACCCAAAG
The DNA here is from genome assembly GCF_048455015.1 of Haemaphysalis longicornis. Classification (NCBI taxonomy): domain Eukaryota; kingdom Metazoa; phylum Arthropoda; class Arachnida; order Ixodida; family Ixodidae; genus Haemaphysalis; species Haemaphysalis longicornis. The sequence continues at coordinate 182,704,558 of NW_027526295.1, forward strand.
GCAAACGATCAAGCAGTGAAAACGCAGAACACTGTGCTGAGACAGACAACAAAACATGGTACGTGGGATGAAAAACAAATAGGGGGAAAAAAAAAAAACGAAATAGAATTGCAGCTGTTTAGCAACAAATTTATTCAAAAAGGAATACGAGTTCTCGCTGACAAAGAACCCGCCACATCAAGTTTAAATGCTTAAAAAGCTTTAAAATGAGTACATTAGCTGATACACTAGAACAAATGATAAATGCATGTTCACGACTTGACACAAGAATGCTTGGTACGGAATGAAGTCCGAAGAATCAATATAGCACACTAAAGCCACTACTGAGAGGCTACACAATATTCATAAAAATTTTGTTGCATATGGAACAAGATGGACGAGAAAAGATTAAGCTGGGATCTCACAACAAAGAACGCAGAGAGGGAAGAAAAGGGAGAGGGTGGAGAAGAGGAGAAGGAGGGGGGTCACTCAAGGACAAGAACACAACGCCCACCTTTTGACCCGGTGGCAGAATTAAGAGTTCCGTGCCTTCGACCCTGAAGTACGACTGCTTCCAGGACTGCTTCCCTGGCTCCCGGTACCACAACAGGCTGTGGACCACGGGGCAGCGTTCACCTTGGTTAAGGATGTTCTGGAAAGAAAGACATCAGGGAACTTGATTTGGGGCAGATCAATGCTCATGAAAAGGAGTTAAAAAAAAAAAGAGCTATATAACAAAGTGAGCTTCACAGTCACTGCACATGGTTTTAAGTGTCTTTTTTAAATTCCAGCCGTTACTTCCCTATTAAACTAAATCATCAATATACCTATTCGTAACCTGAGTCAATACGCTGCTATACGAGTGCCACCACAGTAAACGTGCTGCCCCTCATAGCAGCATAATATCTTTGAGGTCGTCTGAGTATCTGAGAAAAGAAAAAAGAGCTGATATCCACACTGTAGAACAGAACGCTGTGACTGGGGCTGATATGGGACAACAATGCAGACGGTCTGCCTCCTGGTGAACTGGTTGCAAAGCAAAGAGCAAAGGCAAGGCTCCCAAGCACACAGCGCGCCCGAGATTACTCTCTACGTTTCGCTTCTTCACAACGTGCATGTCTTTTAGTTACTGCCGACAAAATGGCGTGCAACTGGAAGCCATACCTGCAACGTTATCAGCTTTGCAAGCTCCGTCGACTCTGCCAGGCAGTCCAGTTGAGAACCTAGATCCACCATGTCCAGAGAGAAGAATTGCTGCGAGAAAGAAAAGGCAGGCGGCAACATGCTTTCATTTCCCCCACCAGAATGGGAACAGAAGCTTGCCATATTCAGCCAACAATGCCCATTCAATTTTATACAATGATGACAGAGTGTGTTGCGAGAAATACGCGGAAGATGTTCGTAAGAACAAAAAAATAAATTAGCACAATACCACAAGCAGTCTGTTCATAAGACACGGCAGACAAAGGATTTTCATTTCTAAGTCAGATTTAAAAAAGAAAAGAGCATGTGCAATGGCTAACGCAAAATTGTTGCAACAAATTGCTTCAAAGTCAGCGAATAGTCCCTGATGCAATCCTCTTGGCTCAGCACATTATTATGCGACTTGCATATTGTCTTGTTCCAAAATGGAAATAAAACCATGCGCATGGTCAGAGAAAATTTCCGACCTTCCACAGGCATAAAATATTCATTCCACTTTTGATTATCATTTTCTATGTTTGGCTTGGGCTGTCCTTCATTCACATCTGAGGTCAGTGCAGGTTTTAAAAAGGTTGTCAGAGAAAAGTCTAACACAAACAACAATAAGATGTTGAATGCGATTCCACGAACAAAAATTTCTGTCCTAAGCCATCCTGCCAATGAAGCCGACAGTTCCCAGCAAAAGCTGGGGCTAAAAATATTTAGCACTAAAGGGAACCTCGGTCTCAAAGAGAAATAAAATAATTTGGATAGGCACACCCTTTGGATAGGTCATCAGCCCTTATGAAGCAGCCCGAAATATATTAGCCCAAATAAAAGGCCAGAGAGGCCCCTCACCAGGGGTGAATTGAAGAACTCATATTTTCTGAAGTCCTGTCGAAAGTAGAACTTGTTCCCTGAGAGCTCCTTGTTCTTGGCCCAAGATGCGTACACCTGCAAGACTTCTTCGTGGTCTTCAAGGCTGCGCTCTGCAACAACAAAAGTGCAATCGTCTCAGGCAAGGTCGCCATTCCCTAATCTGTGCTATTATTGAAAGATCTGAGAACAGCCTGAGAGAACTTCCATGCCAAGCTTAAGTGCTAGTGCCCGGAGTGTAAGCAGCAAAAGGTAGTAAGTAGTACAAGCAAGATTGCCAGTTTCTGTCTTGATTTGATTTTTCGATAAAAACAATTCAAACTCATGAAACCGGTTCAAGGTGGAAACAGAACTAGATGCATCTTGCTGAATTCCCGCAAATTTCTTTGCAAAACTTAGTCGTGCCTTAAACTCTACATCTTTTCTTGAGTTTTTCATTCTCTCCTGGAGACCAAAATAACAAAGCAAACTGTACCAATCTGAATAGCTTTAGGAAATTCTGAATCACGAAAGGGCGTACTGTGCATTTATATATCTCTCTTGGAGCTGCATATTTAGCTAACATACCGCTACTCTAAACCCTCGCAGTCAAACGCTGCCGGCCGGCGGGCGCTCAGCACGTACCCGCCGCATCGAAATCCGCGAGCCCCTCGAGGGAAGATACGAGAGCAGGCAGTGTCGAAAGACCCCGTAAGCCCCGCTATGTGACTCTCCGAAATCCCGCCTGCCGCTTGACAACAAGGACTCTCCCCGTATAACAGCTGTCTCTATGCGCTCCCCGAGTGTTCGGCATTCAGCGGTGACGGGGGGAAAGGGCGGCCTATAAATACGAGGATGGCGGAGGGTCGAGCGACAAGCGAGATTTCTCGCGTGATAAATGGCCACTCCGCTCGACGTACGCAGCTCTCGCGATAAAAAAAGAGGGAAAATGCGACCGCGTTGGCGGGCGGTGCCTCCGACGCCACGCCGTCTGCCGCCGCACCGCGATGCTCCCCGCGCTCGCGCCTCTCTCTCTTTTGGAGCGCACGCCCGTTCTTTTCTCGCGCCGACGCTGTCCATCCATTCGATGAACTCGGCGAAACAAAGCCCATTCTCGTTTTAAAAGGATTTCTTCTCCGCCAGCAAACGCGCTTTGCGGCAAAGCAAACTTTCTCGCGAATGCTCTGTAGCTCTCAATCAACGAGGCGGATGTAGCCTCCTCTTCCGCGGCCACATGACGCGTTTGCAGCCAATGGGGCTTTGGGGTCACACCGATAACCTTGCGAAAACACTATGTGAATTCTTCTTCGAAAATGCGTCGGCGGCGCGTGACTACCATATAATACCAAACCGACCCCCCCCCCCTTCCCCCGTTGTCTGCGAACACGGGTATGCGCCGACCTCGCGCCTCGCCTCTACTGGCTGCGAACACAAGTTACGGCGGCGTAATACGCCTGACAATTAACATTCCCACTGATGTTTTAATTCGTGCCCGATTTTCCAATTCACTTTGCATGGCACGCTTTCCCACATAACACACGTATGGAATCTCAAGTGTCTGCCTGAATCACGACCAGCGCATTTTCGCAGAACGGGCCATACAGTCCATACGTATACTGACGCAGGTTTTCAACACAGACCTCAATGAGCGCCTACATAAATTGGAGAACGTAATTTCATTTCGCGGAATTCAGAGGATAGACTAATCCGCGAAGTAGCTTAGAGAATCGGAGGCAAATATTTGCCGGCCGCGGTCGGCCCAAAGGGTGCGAAGCGATTTACGACACGAGCGAAGCAGACGAGAAAAAAAAAAAAAAAAAAAAAAAAAAAAAAAAAAAGAGGAAAACCGAAATTTAGTAAGGCCGCGCGATGCACTGAGCGCACGCAGATAACGAGACCCGCCTCGCAATGGCGCGCCTTTGGTAGATTTGCACGCCAGCGAGACTGCCAACGCGACCTCGCAGCCGACTTTCTCGGAAAAGAGGGGCCTCCGCGCAGTCCAGGGTGTGAGTCATCGCGACCGCTTGCGTGGACGCGCTCATAAAGATGTCTCCCCTAGCGCCCACTCCGTTTTAACGGCGCTTAAACAGTCCTACGTGGGCGCACACATGTTCTCCACACCATCAGGTATGCACGCTGCATGCACAACGTATGCTGCGGCCGTTTCTGCACGGGCAACAGTTTAAGGAGCCATGAAGACAATACACAAGTTTGGTTCGTTCAAAAGATTGCCTCGTTAGAATCATACTGACCTGTAAAATGGATATGCATTACATTTAGGCGCAAACAGCTCGTTCAAGCTCGGTCAAGCTCAAACAGCTCGGCAAGCTTATAAGATGTGCCTATATAATTCGCGTTTGCTTTTGCCGGTCTCAGCCAATCGCAGAGCTTCCTTTCCTTGGTCAGCATGGCCATTCCGTTTTTTATTTTTTTCCTAATTATATAGCTTATTTGAGCGAAGTTTACGTCAAAATAAGAATTGTGCGGTAAACAGCAAAAGTTACGAAAACACACGTAAACATAGAAGTACCGATGTCCGCTGCTGTTGGTACAGGGTGCACTATGCTTGTTTTAGCTGCACAGCAGTCCGACGCCTTGGAGTTGTCTTACACGACGCTGGCCGATTGGCGTAAGCGATGTTGCCTTTTGTGACCCTGTTTGTCAAGCATACCCAATGTTTCACGAAGCGATTACTTTCTACCGTAACAAAAACAAATCAGGTGTAAATACGGTAAAAAAAAAAAAAAAAGCAACGGTGGAGTGCAGAGTATGCTATCTGGGAGATTTGACGGTAAGCAAGGCTGCAGAGCCGAATGGCGCCGTGGAAGTTCTTTAGTATACGCGCCGTTGCATTGCAGACGTCATTGCAGACGTCACCAACACACACGATTTGGTGGGAGAATCAAAATTTTAACCTAAGTTTATTAATTTCTAAGTGAATACGGCATCATTTAGCTGCCGCGCAAGCGCCGGGGACACTCTAAAACACGAAATCTTTCGAATAAAAACAACTTGTATTTTGTATTCATGGCTCCTTTAACGTCAAATATAGTGCAGTGGGAATGGAGACAGAGGCAGATTAGCGCGTCGACGGGAAAAGCACGATATTTTTCTGTCACCGCTCTGATACGCTCTATTTTATTTTAAGCCCTAAACTAAGTCGCCCACAAAAGCATTTTTGCGAGTAACAGTATTTAGCATACAGCTATGCGACAGCTTACAGCGAACACTTCATTGGAAAAATCAGAGACATTTGTAGTCGGCACTGTCTGAGACATGATTACGCATGGCCGTACTGTTTAGTTTCCCACGTAACCAAACGTAAAATCGACAACGTGTAAGCGGTTAGAGCGACGTAGCGGTGTCCAAGGGAGTGCTGAGAGTTATAATTATGGGTAATAGAGCCACGACACATTTCTCCAGGACCGTCCGAGCGCGCGCGCACACACGAAAAATGTATCTCGTTGGCAATCAGCGAAATTTAGCTGTTGCAACAATCACTTGCGTGAAATAATGAGGCGTACAAGAGGAGGACCGGCTGCTAAAGCTTCGACGACTTTCGAAATCAGAGAGAGAGAGAGAGAGAGAGAGAGAGTCGTACAAGAGGAGAGAGAGGCGTACAAGAGGAGGACCGGCTGCTAAAGCTTCGACGGCTTTCGAAATCAGAGAGAGAGAGAGAGAGAGAGAGAGAGAGAGAGAGAGAGAGAGAGAGAGAGATTTGCGCGATCGATCGATCATGTGCAATGCGCACTCAATGATTTAAGAAGGAGAGGCTTTACTAAAGCAGAACTGCATGCATGCATGCGTAATGGTGCGTACCCACAGGGTGCTCAACGTAAGAATACGGCGGACGAGAGTACGGCAGCTTTTAGGGTAAACAACCTCACTATACGCCTCGAGCGCGGCCTGTAGGGGCGCCACTGAAATCCCCCTAGCGGCCCGTTTCGAAAGCAGGCGCGGGAGTCCCCGGCCCGCTCCCCCCTGTCGCCGTTGCTTTTGGGGCTCGTTCAAGACATCGATTTACCGTTTGTCCGCGTTCGAAATACCGAATAACGTGGAGCAGGCACTCTGTTTGCAAGCCTGGTGTGTTCACGAGAGTATAAACGTTTATGACGCGATCTTAGAAAGATCTATATGAGCGCCGGGCGTGTGTCCCAGGCCGGCGTCCCGAAGCCAGCATTTGCATGCAGATTGCAATTCCGCTGCCCTGAAATTTAGTGGCAGTGTCTCCGTAAGCAGTGTTTCCTCCGATGTTCATGTTGCGGCCATACACACTATGATGTAAATCGACTTTGTGCACTACAAAATCCAGCGGAGCACTCATACCTGACAGCACGCAAGTTACGCCTGCCAATATCACATATCAGATATTGGTCAGTACCCTGAACAAGCCAATGCGGCGTAAATTTCGCAAACATTGTACCAAAGAAGTACGATGGATAATGCAAAATTACACTCCGGAGTCAGCACACGACGGCAAATTTAATGCTGGGTCGTCTTGTCCCGAGGTGAGCGCTCGCTAAGATTCACCTGTTACATTTATCCTCCACGAGAAGCGCGAAGATGGGCTTATAGAGTAATCCGCGTCCGCGACGAAACTCTTCTTCGAAACATCGTCGTATGACACTGGGAGACTGCAGAATCTAGCATAAACCGAAATCAGAGACCCTTATCAGATACGACACTCTTCCAACGAGCCCGTGTGTACGAGATTTCGGCGCACGTTAAGGATCTCCAGGTGGTCAAAATTAATCCGGAGCCCTCCACTACGGCGTGCCTCATTGTCTCCGTTGCGTCGGCGCGTTAAACCCTTCAATCAATCAATCAATCAATCAATCAACTCTTTCAACGACACCTCGTATTTCTTGCGAACTGCTTACCCTGTATTCTTCAAAAAATGCGTCCGCCGAATGATCAGCCGTTCGTTGAAGGCGAAAAACAAACGAAAAGTGAACACGCAACTTGTGTGTGTGATTAATAAAACGTTCATTTGTTGATTACGCTCCGCATTTGTAAACAACGACAGTTCAGCGTCCTCCTCCTCACCCCCCCCCCCCCCCCCCCCCCCCATGTCTAGCGAAATATCAGTGCATTTCGCATCTAGTTGGTCTGGTGAATACTACCTTGCTCAAACAAACGTCTTTAGCATTTCAGAAGCTGCACTCGGTTTTTTTTTTATTCCCGTACGACTATTCTATTTATTGCTCCTGACTTGCAGACCGTTCATTTTCCCGTGGTCATTAACATATACCTTGGTTCTTACCATAAGGCATGAGTGGGCACATATCTGACAATGCACAGCCTTTGAGTGTACTTAACATTTTCGCGTGGCTTATATTCCCATAAAAGGTACAAGTTTTTGTGCGCTGTTGGGTTATCACATCCCCGAAACATATTTTTCTACGACGTACATATTCGAAGCAAAGCCGCATTTGTTGTCTGCGCTGCAAAACGAACCAACCTCTTACGGTGCCAATATCAGGTCTAAACGAGGTGACAATAAGTAGAATTCACTTGTGCTGACGTGTTCGAAGGTGACAGCGGTGATATGCCGCTGCCGTCGCCGACGCCCGCAAGAGCGGCCAAGAAGCGCGCAGAACCGCCTCCCCGGGTAGCTCTTGTTGGCGTTCGAGCGCTCTACCAAGACGCCGCTGTTTTTTTTAAGCGCCCTAAACGTGCAGTTAGCTTACAGACGTCACCTTAACAAGTTGTTTAGTGCGCGGAAAGGCAAAGAGGAGCGAAAGAGAACCAAAACACTGCATGACCACCTATCAGCCACGCAGCGCTAATCCCGCAAACGCCGCGGAGAAGCGGCGGCAGGCGGCGCAGCGATCGCGAATCTCGAGGCGTATAATATAACATTACATTCAGGCGGATGAAGCAGCCGGCTAAGATCAAAACCATTCCTTTGTGCGTGAATCTGAACGAAATATGTCAATTAATAAGGCAGGGCGTCAAAAGGAGAATACTGAATGTAGTATTCTGCGTTAAAGGCCAACTGCACTCAAAATTTCGACCTCTTGAAAACTCTATTTTCGTATAGTCTGCTTAAAAAGAAAGCAACATGCAAAATACAACAGCTGAAATACGCGCGTGGACGCCGCAAGCGGCCAGCAAAAATCGTCGATCTTGAAACCGAAACCGAGCAGAGCGCGGCCATCGCAGTGACATTGCAGCCGTACAGCGAGCGGCTGGGCGGTCACCAGCTCGGGAGAAGGTCTGCGCGCAAGCTCTTCGCGCGCACGTGCGCAGCCGAGCTCGACCGGTTCTCCGGCTGCGTGGCTGAGCAGAGGAAAAAGCCCCCGTCGGCTGGAACGTCACAGGCGCGTCATGGCTGTTTACGCGATCCGCCGGCAGGTGCAGCGTGGTCTGCGGCGGAGCTTTTTTAAATGCTTACGGCTGATCAACGAGGCGTTTTACGGGGCTGCCACTTGTGTCACAGCTGATTTGGGGGCACTTACTACACATTAAAAATAAATTTGGTCGAGGTGACATTTGAGTGCAGTTGGCCTTTAACGCTAGATTAATGTTGAATATTTACCACTAATACGAGGACAACGCACCAAATTCAAACGATAAACTGGTGGGGCGACAAGCAGACGCAAAATCGCACTGACGTCTACATTTATTCGCGTATTTTCTTCGGGCGCCACAAATTCTAACCCTTTCAAAAAATTCCGCAGAACCTTGGTTATTCGGCTCATCTTTTAATCGGTTCAACGCGAGTTAAAATGGTTAAACAAGTTGATCAGTTATGATAGAGAAATAGCCGACTTAATCAAAATGTACAAACAGGGGGAGAAGGTGTTCGCGCCCCTCTCTCTGGAATGACGATTATTTACTTTGTTGCGATAGAATTCAACGTTTATGATTTTCATTCTTTCTGTAAGTTGCTGGAAACATCTGTATGTATCCTGTATGTGTGCGTACGCGCATAAAATTACGACAAAGAGCCACCACTTCCCATATCTATTTTAAAAAAACGCGCCTGAATTAAACACGCTAACTTGACTAAGCTATCCACTGGCTTTGGTATTTGCTTGAGTCAGATTCCCATAAGATTTCGGTAAACCTCCACGGGGTTCAGGAAGTGATGTCGGCTGGTTCGTCTAAATCCCTCCTCGCCCAACGTCATTATGACATACGCCAAGGGCCCACTGAATGGAAGGCGTAACGTCGCAATTACTACACACACAATGTACAACTGCCATTTCACGCGCGCCAAATGAGATACAACGGCGCGTAGGGCTAAGCCGCATTGACACTCACTACCCTTCAAGAACTAAACGCAAATACCATATCGCTTTCGGACAGAGCTGCAACAAACTGGTCCATCAGCGTACGCGTAGGACTTTCGAGGGCTGGTGCTTGTGCAGGTGGGTTCATGTTTCGAAGGGGAACGCGCACAATATGACGAGGGCAGGAGACGTATCGTATTCACTCGCGTAATGATCGCACCCATGAAGTTTGTCGTTAAAGATCAATTTTTAAATGCGGAGCATTTCTTAGGCTCGCCTGGTCCTGCGTCGTTGATGGCGGCGCCGTCCACACGCTCACTGCGCATGCGCAACTCTCCTCCTTACACCCACAGCTCCGCGATACTACACTATAAAAAAAAGAAACAGTTAGCGGCGCCCGGTTTCGATCCCACGACTCTCTGGCCACAACGGGAGGTCCGCGGTGCTCTTCCCACTACGCTACAAATCCGGGACAGGAGCAAGCGCTACGAACGCGCCTTATGTCTTTGACTCATTCAAACTACGTCAAGAAGCTGAAGCTACTGATACACGAAGGCACGCGAAGCTGAACGTCAACGGAAACGACGAACTGAAAACTTTAGAGGGGGATGCTGAATTTCCCGTGGGAAAGCTGTGGCGGGAAGCGCCACGCGCCTTGCAGCTCAACCAGCCCCGTCCGCAGCGCCTTTGATGCTGATTGTGGCAGGATGCCCCTAGGGATTGGCCAACCAAAGAATCCATCACCAGATAGGTTCGCGTTCAACCACCGTCGTCATCTTCCCATAGGAGAACCGCCGAAGAAGAAGGAGAAGACAAAGCTGCGAAGAGGAGGGCGTGTACATTGCTCTCAGCCGGTGCACCAATGTCAACAACCTTTACCTCACCAAAGCTGACGGAGACTACCGATTCTACCACAGAGACAACATCGACAAGAACATGATGGACGAGTTTCGGCGCCTCGAGAACCACCGCCTACTCACCGTAACACAACAGCACTTGCGTGCCTTTGCCACCGGTGTGGACCCGGACGCAGAATTCCCTCTGGCGCTAGTAAAAACCAGATCACTCAACAAACGGCAACACAATGGAACCACACGGAACCGCCACGATGCTTCGCATCCCCATCAGGGTTCCCCACGGGAAGATGGTGTAATTTTTTTTTTATTTCCCGCGCAATGAACGCACCCTGAACTAGCCGCAGCAATATGTCGTATGTGTGCCAAGTCTAGCTTATGATGGTCGTGCTTACATCTGTTTCCTTCCCTTTCAAAGAGGACATGGCTGCGTTATCGTGGCAGACTTGCTGATATTAGCGATATCGCCAACAGCGATATCGGCAAGCATGCGTTCAATATTGATGAGGAAGAAACTCTCCCTAAATGCACATAATGCACTCACAAGGCAAAGAAAAAAAAAGCGTTCAGGTTGCTGCGTCGACAGCCATGTCTGTTTTGATGTGCCGCACTGCGACAGTGGCAGCCACTTATTGGCCGTACTGTTGTCACCTCGCAGCAGACTCCTTCCGGCGCGTTCCGTAATTCACGAAAACTGTGCATTTTGCATCACTTTGAAAAGCGGCTGCCGGCGGTGTGCAGAGTTTTTATTTATAATTTCTGTTAGGTTCATGAGACCTATCGTAAAAATTTTGACTCAACAACTTGCTTGCGTTCTCTGTGCTCAAAAATATTCCCGAAAAATTTACCCCGCGTAATGAACGCGCCCCTAAATTGCATCAATTTTTTGAAAAAAAAAAAAAAAAGTTCGATCATTACGCGAGTAATTATTGTGCACAGTCGAACCTCGTTACAACGAAGTAGCATCGGGGCAGTAAATTAGTTCGTTATATCCGATATTCGTTATATCCGTTCAAGTAAAAATAGTCTGATAAATCGGCAATCTGGCTCGCGCAGCAATCCTAGATAAAAAACGCACTGTTCTAGGCTTCGAACCCACTACAAACGAGGTAATCCTTATCTGTCTCCTTGTGGCATTTCAAACTAAACAGACGGGAACGCGAGAACGTGAAATTACAACAGAACAACGTTCGTTCGGCAAAACATGCCGGCCTCCTTATTTACTTGAAGGAGGATGTGGACTTCGCCTGGTGGTTTTTCACAGTCTGAGCGGAATGAAGCTTTTCACAGTGTCCACGCAAAAACCGGTTGTTCCGTCTCACTTTTTAAAATTTTGCTTTATATGGCTGTGGAGTTGTGAGCCTCGCGGGAACCAAATATTTCTTCGTCATAGCCGATATCGCGCGGCTTTCGAGGTTTCGGTTTCGTTATAAAAAAGAATAGGTGTCATTGAAATGAAGCGTGATGAAACTTCGTATTTTGTTCGCTATATGCGATAATTCGCTATATCAGTGCTCGCTATAACGAGGTTCGACTGTAGTAGTAAAGTCCTTTATTGGCCTATAAGACTACTAACGCAGCTCTGCGTACATGTATGTCAAGCCTGGTTAAATTATTTTTTGTCTTGGGGGCGCTAATTATAATTGCGTATACACGCGAAACGTTTCTGCCCGATTGATCGCGGATGAGACATTTGCGAAAGTCACCAAGTCACTTCAGCGGGACGCAACAATAAAGCGGGAAATATAAATAATTCCGATATGTACGAGTCACAGCGTTGGCTGCTGCCTCACAAGGTGCGATCAAGCTTTACGCAAGAGCCGAGTGACATAATAATGTACTTTGGCAAGGAAATTGTGTTGGGGAAAGTTCAGCGATTTTTCTTTTGGTTTGCAAGTTAGTTGAAAGAACAATAAAATCGAGAACTTGCCGCCTTGTCCTTTCAAAAAAGTTCTTGCGCTTCTATACTTTGCTAACGCGGACTATTGTGCACTAACGGAAGGGAGAAGATGTGTCTTCCAGCGCACATCAAGGGATCCTCGTTTCAGAAAGATGAACAAAAAGAAAATCGGGTAGCGGCTGGCTCGCGTGTGACGAAATTACGGGTAATTAACACCTGTGATATACACGCTGCGACGTCTCCACTTCGAGCTATGACGGAAATCATACACCCAAGTTGAAATGCGAAACTCGCAAGGTGGCAAACTTCGGAAAATCAATTTAAACGACTTTCGTTGACCCTGACTGTATCACAGATTTCACCCCCCACCCCCTAACCCGCCGCGGTGGCTCAGTGGCTACGGCGTTGTGCTGCTGAGCACGAGGACGTGGGTTCCGATTCCCGGCCGCTTTTCTGATGGAGGCGAAAAGCGAAAACGCCCGTGTGTACGAGATTGCGGCGCACGTTAAAGGTCCCCCGGCGGTCAAAATTAATCCGGAGCCCTCCACTACGGCGCACCTCATCGCCTGCGTTGCGTCGGCGCGTTAAACCAATCAATCAATCAATCAATCAATCAATCAATCAATCAATCAATCAATCTCTCTCTCTCACACACACACACACACACACACGCGCGCGCGCAACACACACACACACACACACACACACACACACACACACACACACACACACACACCTTTTCGAACATACTCTTTAAAAGCCTCATAGCTCACGCGCAGCCCTGCACGACGCGCCATGAAAGGAGATTCCCCAGTTCCTAGCCCCATACTTTCCATCCATAATTCCGACGTTTTAGTTCTCCAGCCGTTTCCCAATAGCGAAGGACGCCCCTCCGAGAGACGTTTTTTTCTGGACCTGCCCACTCGGGAGCCGCATTAGGCGCGCTCTCGACCTCGCTTTATCGCTTCGCTGCTTCCCGATGGACCGTGCACGCTTCGTTCCGCAACGCAAAGAGGCTCTCCTGAGACGGCGAAGAACACGAACCGCATACGCCGGAAGTTAGCTGCGCCGCCTACGTGCATGAAAGGTCCCCCCTGTGAGGCTTCAGCCACAGAACAGCTGCCGAGCTAGCTTTCTCAGGCGCATTTTCAGCTGTCAATACATGTCAAGAGATTTCAGCGTTCTTACGCAACCTCACTTCTTCGTCCTTCGCGACGGCCGCCTGCAAGCGAGGACAGTTCCACTGCTTTCCTCGTCCTTCCCATTTCCAATTCAGTAAGCTTTTTTCAAAACCGCGTGAGGCTTCACTTTTTCTTGTGACCGCCCCATCTGCTCTCATTTTCCATTCCTTCCCTCTAGTGATCGCGACAGGCGGCGCCGCCCTTTCGAGGCGCGACGTGAAGCACTGCGGGAAGAGCACGGAAGGCTTACGAAGCTTCGGTGACTGGGCTCTTTTCTTGTCATGGGACGAAGCATAACAGCGCCGCACCCCCGGAATCCTCGCAGAGCCGAAACGCCGTTTTGTTCGCCCAGCCCCTGTTTTTCTTGGAAGCGAAGCGGCGGCAGGATTATAAACAAAGAGCGCTGAGACCGGGCCCAGCTGGACGGAAGCAAAACAAGTAGGCGTTAGCACTGCGAACAAAGAAACCTTCGTCGGAGGTTTCCTCGACGCGGACCTTTGAAAGCGGAAGTGAGCGCCTCCGGCAAATCCGACAGAGTGCTGCTCAGATTGTCTTCCGTCTTCTCTCTCTCTCTCTCTCTCTCTCTCTCTCTGCCTGTCTGTCTTGAAACGAGCGCCCTTCAGCCTTGCCGCTCCGTTGCCCACGGTCTTCTGCTAAGCTTTGGGGCGCGATAACAGAATATTTGCAGCGGCAACGAAATTTTCCGCAAGTAGCTTGCCGCAGTGTTAAGCATGGGTTCAGACTGTTGCCGCTACTGTCGTAATAACTTTAAAGAATGACGTCATTCCACGTCTCGGCCAACCGAACTGCCTGACACGCCGTTTTTTAGGTGCGGAGTACCTAAGGACAGCGCAATGTCCGTTCGCGTCCGTGCACGTAGCATTTACAATCGCAAAAAATCACACAGGCACCGGCAGGATTGGAGCCTCTGTCTGGTAGATCAGACAGAGTTAGGGCTGTATTCTGCGTCCCTCCTCCACTCCATTTGCTCCCTTCACTCGGCTGAAGGGAAGGATTCCCCCTTGCTTATGCACGGGGAAATCGATTTCAGGGACTTCCTCCACTGGAGGCTCGAGTGGAGGAAGGATTCAGAATACCAGCTGCCGAGATTTCAGTACCAGCTGCCGAGTGTCAGTCGTCTTACCCAGTGGGCTGCGACCGAGAGTTAGCACCCGAGAGTAAAACGGCTTACTCCCTCGCCTGTAACGGTGCGGAGTACCGTAGGACCTCCCAATGTCCGTCCGCGTCCACACCACCATCAAGCGAAATTCGATTTGGGCCGTGAGTTGCAGTTTCATTTAGGGAACAATCAATGTGCAACTCACGGCTCAAATCGAATGACGGTCGGGGCGCAAATCGGATGTCATTTCGAGTCCCCGTACTCAGCACCCTCGCCATCATACACGGAGCGGAGATGCTGCCATTTTTTAAATGCAGAGCATTTCTTTAACTCACGATGTCACCCGTTCTTGGCGTCCGTAGTTGCCCGCATCGCTCGCCTCGACATGCCCGGCTCAGACGTTTCGCTATCGGCGCGATCAACATTTGATAGCGCGCCCAGGAACGTTTCAAGGACACTCTCTCCCCTCTCTCGGACTCAACGTGCGCCGAGGCTGCCAATTTTAAATGCAGAGCATTTCAGTAACTCACGATGTCACCCGCGTTGTCGTCCGTAGTCGTAGTCCGCACCCCTCCCCCTACACTATATAAAAAAAATACTATCCGGCGCCTGGTTTCGATCCATCGACCCTGCGGGCGGAACGCAATGTATATGGTGCTCTACCCACTGCGCCACAAAGCCGACACAGAATGGGAGGCTACGAACGCGACTTATATCCTTGACTCATTCAAACTACGTCAAGAAGCTGCTGATACAACGCATTCACTACCACCAGCTCCCCAAACACTAAACGTTAACGCAAGACACCCACCCCCTATGCGACGCATTTACTCGAGTCCCCCTCGCGGGGAGATGGGCCCAATTTTTTTACGTCCACAGCTCACGATATGGCTGTTCCGTCGATAGTCTGAACCTATTACGCGCGCTCTAACGCTCGTTTCAATTACAAAACGGTGTGGGAGCGGAGCGCCTGACATCCGCTAATTAAAGAGGGAACTTTAAAGGGACCATGAATACATAACGCAACTCTGTTCCATACGAAAGAACCAGACTTTGGTGCACCTCACTCCTTTCCATTCCAGCCACAAAAGACGTCTTTTTTTTTTTTTGACCAGAACGAAAATCGCAAGGAATATTAAAGAAACTTTCAAATTTCGCGCCACAGTGACGTAACATGGGCAGGAATGACGTTTTATGGGCCACCACTGAAAAATTCTTTATGAGTGTTTTAACAGCACGGTCACATTCAAGCGATACGATTAAACAGAACTAAAATCTCCAATCGAGTTCCTTAACGGTGGCTTAGGCCGGTGCCGCCAATCGCGCAAACAAGATTATGTGAAGTCGTAGAGATATCGCCGGAAAGTGATAGGGGAGTCACCATTGCTTCATCTGTTTTCATTAACACTTTCATTTTCTTTAGGTGCGCGATAAAATCGGTGTCACTGTTGTCGGGACAAAACCGTCTTCCTAATAAACCAAACTTGTACTTTGCCTTTACGGCCGCATTAAAAAGGAACACGTAAGAATACTGCGGTCTTCGCAAGCTTTCGGCTACGTCGTGGTGGTGACGAAAAAACTTTGTTTCAGTCACATTCAGTGACCCGAGTTTTCCCGGCTACGCAAGGAGCCGCTTCGGGATTCATCACAGTTCATTAGCAAGTCATTAAGTATTATAGAATTAGTCTGCGTGACGCAAATTGTTTTCACGCAGCTGTTATTGAAGGTAAAAGCCTGTGTTGTGCGCATTTAAAAGTTCAGCACGTTGCTTTACACCTCATGAAAATTACCAGCTTTAAATTCACGGGCAGTAACTTTGACCCGAGTCGCACGAAAAACTACCAAGGTTCTGCAAAGTATTTTTAACAATGTTCATGTCCACGGCGGCTCCTTGATTTACGTGAGATGTAAGTCATTTACAATGTTCCTCGGCGGTCGGCCTTTTTTTGGGGGGGGCGAGAAATTTGGGTCTGCGGTGCACCCTTTTATGAAACACTCTTGGCACGCATCTGGGTTTGGTTACTCATGCTTCCTCGGAGCGAACAAGCACCCAGTGCTGAGTAACAGTTACTACCGGATTTCTTCGTACGTCTCATGTGCGCAATAGCGTCCAAACAACAGATGAAGCTCGTTTCCCAACTGGCTTCCCGCTGCGGTGGCTCAGATCTTCCGGCATTTAGCTGTCGCGAAGTCATTCCGAGACACCCACTAAGTCGGGCTCCGTAGACCTACGGTCCGTGTATTTTATAAGGTCCCCGTACTTGACGTATACCCGTATCGTATACGCAGAACGGGTCAGCTGCTTCGGGCGGTTCTGTAAATTTAGAACTCATCAAACAGAAGACAGTACTAAGTGCAGCGAGGTACGCTACAATGATACTCCCAAAGCCGGACAGAGCGAAATCACCGGTCTCCGGCTGAAGGTCTCGGACGAGCCGGCTGAAGTGTACGTCACGGAAGAGTGAGTGGGCGTCCAGACACGAGGCATGCAGAAAAAAGAGAGAAGCACACCCTGGGCATCGCTTCGCTTGCTAGTTTCCCACAAACCTGCCATTCGACGGGGAGGGACAAGACACCTCCAAAGTCTGTTCTCCCCCCGGGGCCCCGACCGACGCCATTTGCCAAAGCGTTGTCAATGGTCGTCAAGCCCGAAGCAGCGGCATCCGACGAGTGGTGGTTTGAATGTTCCTGGTTCTCGCTTTTCTATTATTACTTCGAAACATTCAATTGCCGCGAAACGACGCCTTCTCTTGTTTCCCATTCTGCTTGAAAGGATGACTTTTTTTCCACCAATGTCAAACCCCTGGGATATGCTGGAAGGAACACTAAAGGCAGGAATAATTTATTTCTTAATGTAACACCAATTTTGGACATCAGCCCACTGTTGACTTGGCGTTCGTTCAGCAACAAAATGTTTGCTGCAAGCCGTAAAAAATTCCCTCTCTCACCCCCCTCTTTATTTTTTTGTTTTGCGAGTGGCGTGAAACGCGGCATCAGAGATCGCGAACCAAACAGCGGCAGCAGCGCAATCTGCTAGCTGTAATCGCAAACGCCGACCCGCCGAGTTGACAAGTGCCATTGTTAGCACGCTGTCAATCACCTGTGCTGATGTCGCAGGCTCTTTTAACGAATTTCGTCAAATCAGCTTTCGCATTTTGTGACGCCGCAAACTGTACGCGGAAAGTCGTCCCCTATGGAGATATCCGTTTTCGCCGTGTTGGTCGGGCTCGGCCATAAATCTATCCAGTCGTTTCAATCAGGCGACCGAGGTATGTACTAAACAAGGCACGTCAACATATGTTTAATAGAGAGTGAGAGACTTGATTGTATTTTTGAAGCACCAACGGTGGGGGAAAGCACCAGCATTTAACGCTTCTGAGGACACCTAAAAAAAATGTCCATGCTCACTGACAAGTAAATTTTGGTCCTCTGCGCACAATTACATAGCCTAAAGTTACCAATATACGAGCGACGTGCTGTCGAAATGGCACGAAGACACGCAAAATAACGGTGGAAAATGCTCTCGCGCAAAAGGCGAGGCTGATCGAAAACGTAACAGAGACGTGGTTGGCGGTGGCATTTCTTTCTCCCTAAACATTTCTCTCTTAAAGCTGTCGGCCGTGAATGTATTTCTCCTCACTGCTGCTTGCGCTTCGTCCAAGCATTGCCGATATCAAAGAAAAATTGCCGTTACCATATGTCTCCTTCCTTCTCATGCCCATTCGCGGAATTGGGCAAACGGACGCTCCTTTGTGAAGAAGCGGCCCCTCTCACTACTCACCGATCCTGGGCTGTCCGATCCTCTCGACGAGCGTCCAGGTCTGGGAGCGGGCGACGTTGAGCTTGAGCGAGAGCAGATGGCAGAGGTCGATGCAGCGTAGGTTCTCCTCGACCACCACGCGCTGGGTCCCGCCGTCCGTCAGGTGAAACGTCAGCGCCGCCTGCACGCACCACAACCGCAGGTGAGGACGCGCACTGCCTCTTGCGCTTCCCGCCCCGCGACGACGTCGAGAGAACACGCGCGCCGCGCCGCCACCCCTCGCGCAACGACGACGACACGCGAAACTTTCTCCGCACTCTCGCTGCTGCACTGCTCTCCTCTCCTCGGAGTCCCGTTGCCACCGACGCCCGAGGCGCCCCCGCGTGCGGAGAAGAGAATAGCCGGCAGCAGCAGCAGGCATCGCCGGCTTACAGGCCTGCTCAGCAGTCAATGCGCTCGCCGCTGTTGCCGAGGCCTCCCTCCCTCCCTCCTCCTCGCCGCGCTACGTAGGGGAAAGGGAGAACAGGAGAGATCGGACCCCGATCGGGTCGCGCGAAGCGAGGAGGCGGGTCGGTGGCCGTTGACGAGCAGGCAAAGGGTTCACAGGTGTGGTCAAGATCGCGTAATACTCGAGCTCCTCCGCGAGCGAAATGCTCGGGTGAGTTTCGCTAGCAGACGACAACGCGGCCCGCGGGAGAAACGGCGCCATTCGTTCGGTACGGTCACGTGACCTGCCCTCCGCCGATTCGAAGTGGGCCGCATCTCGGAGCCCGCAGGCAAGGAGAAAGCTGACTGGCGGGAGTTGTTCTTTAACCACGGCGGATGTTGTTGTACCTGTCGTTTCTTTGTTCCCCGCGCGCCCGGAAACTAGTCTGACAATAAAGAGCCTTAACCTTGACTCGTTGGCGGTTCGTAAACCATCTCGGTTTCCTTCTCCCTGTGTTACCCCCGCTTTTTCTTCTCCACGGTTAAAGCCTCAGTGAAGGCTGCTATTGGCCGCAGCGGGCGGTAGCAACGGCACGAACCAATCGCCAGTACTCCACCCCCGGCAAAAGAAAACGAAGGCCAAGACGCGGAACAAGCGAAGCATCGCACGGCAGTGGAATTTCAGTTACGATGCTCGAAGGACAATAATTTTTTTTTTTTAAACAGCACCAGTATTTCCTTCACTACTTCCCACGGGGTAGGTCGGTCTTCGTTGTGACTGCAATTACTTACTTTTTCCGCTGTTACAATGCGGTTCTCGGTTTGTTTTCCTGCATTATTCTCTCCAGCTTTAACCATAAGAATCTTAAAGTCCTGCACTTAGGCGCGGTAAATTTAAGGTAAATAATAACGCTAAATGCGTCACGTATCTGTCCTGCTCAGCGAACGGACAGGAGAAATGGAATTTTTTTAGCCGGCTGATAAACGCAGTTGCTAGCCCAAATCAACTTGGGGGGGGGGGGGGGGCATTTAAATTCAATTGCAGCAAAACTGTTGCGTAACTGTATGCCTTATCAGCTGTTGTCGACTCCAATTAGCTCACGCAGGCCCGTCGCTATACCATAATACAAAAGCAAACAAGAAATAAGGGCCTCTTCACGGACCACCACTTGCCGAGTGGAAATGAAATGGTATAACTCCTGAGCCCGGACAACGATATAGCGATCTCCGGCACGATCGATAGCTATACAGAACAACGCTGCTGTCATCCGTAAGGGAAATCGTATAGTGCAAAACGGGCCATCAATTTTACGTCTCTCAGGTCCTGGAATCTCTGTATAGTTCTTGGCTCTGAGGCATTCTCGCCTCTGCAGATTTGATATCGGACTAAGTAGCCCTGCTTAGCTACCGATGCGAGTTTGCGTGCTAGAACTTTGAGCACCTACCTGTCCGTCATTTCCTCCACTAAGCTTGCCGCGTACGAAGAGGCCGCAAGTGAGCAAGGTAGAAAAAACCTTTTTAAAGACTAAGATGTGTTGATTCAAAGTACGGCGCAAGGGTGAAGCGCGCGTGGATTTTAATACGTATCACGTACGAATGCTCTGGGCGGCATGCAGCCCAGCAGGAGCTAAAGCCAGGTTGCGAAAAACAGTACGCCAGTGTATTCCGCTCCATTGAGCAGCCCCATTCAATTCATGTGACGAATGGGGCAACCGATCGCCGCTATGACACAGCAAAAATGTGACTCATACGGGCTCCTAGAACAAGCCACAGGACCGAGTTTGTAGACACAATAGGGATTTTCCAAACCGGACGTATTCGGCACGAAAGGAACCGATATAACGAACGATTCGGTGCAGAAAATATACCATACGGACACCCGCTTGGTGCGGGCAACAATTAGATCACGCTATGCGTACAGCCTTCTAGTCAAAACGGAGTCGCGCAGATAATGTTGCCAAATTATGGGTAAACGGCAACGAGAAATAAAGGGAGGGGGTAGGGGTTACAATGCGCCTACTGCGCAGCGATGAATGAACAATGTGTCCACGAGGATAAGCTTTGGAACAATGTAAAAATGCGGTATTCCCCGGGGTTAGCAACACGCGGCCAGCAGCAGCACGAACGCCCGCAGATCAGCGGCGATTTCGACGCAGTTTGTTCCGCAATCCAGCGATCAACAGCACCTGTTGCAAGTTCCATTGTTCCATAAAAGTTAGCGCGATACGCTTTGTGAAATGCAAGCACATGCAGAAGAGCCTTGATGCGCGAAAGACAAAGCCTGCGACTCTGTAATTTGAACAACCTGAGTGCGAAGGGTCACTCCTGCCCATATTACGTCACTGTACCGGGAAATTTGAAAGTTTTTCTATAATTCAGCGCGTTTTTTTTTTTCGGTTAGAAAGCTTCCTTGGAAGCTGGAATGGGACTGAGTGAGTCAGCAAGGGCTAGCTATTTCAAACTGAACAAAGCGGTATTTTGTCTTCATGGCCCCTCCATAAGACAAGACCGAGCTTCACCACGGGGCCCTCCCACGCCGCGGCAACGACGACAGACTAACGACCTCGTTTTCTACGAATCGCATACCCCCCTTGCATCCATTTTTCTTTTTCTTTACGGCGACGACGTGGACGCCGTTGGCGAGTCAGAGTTACGCACTTTTCTATTGTTCCACTGACCGATGCTCGAGACCTAAGTTCTTCGGTTGCTTGGAGCATTACCCCAAAGGATGACGCCACGAGACCTTCCCTTTGTGTTGTACCAGCGCGCACAAGACAGACATGGGACAGACATAGCCACAGCACTGATCTTCGTATTCCATCGTACGTGCGCTAGCTGTTACTATATACAACTTCATCGGTCCATGGCACTCCCCTGCCGCGGCAACACGGAGTACAAGGGCCTTGGCGACATTTCTCCGCGAGTCCAGCCTGAACGAAACTCTGTGAAAGTTTGCTTTAACTTTACTACTGAACGTGTGCTGTCTGTGTGCGTTTCTGCGTTTGACGGTTTCTGTGTGCTTATTCGTGTCTGTTAGTGTTTGCGATAGTTTTTGTGTGTTCGCTTCCTTCGCTCATTTTCACCCCCCGCATGTTCAAATGGAGTAGCAAGCCAAGCTCGCTGCCAGGCTGACTTATCTTCATCATTAAACGCATCCCTCCTCCTCCTCCTCCTCACTTCGAAAGATGGTTTAAAGCTAGCCCATCATTCGCACCACGCCTACAACAATAATGCGACGTGCAAATGCTGCCGCCCGCACGATAAAATTCCCGCTCTTCCAGAGCGAATTTGATACCAGCATGGGCAATTCTTGGAGAAATAATTCCTCGGAGAAATAGTTCCTGGGAGAAATAATTCCACGCTCCACGACCCGCGCTCGGGGACCTTTTTTTGTTTCCAGGCTGGTTCCAGTCCCCTCAACTGTGACGCCCCTACCACAAATCCTTAGCCCAACAGTAAGTACGAGGGACAGAAAGAAGACGAAACGAAATACCCGTTGGGGGGCCGCGGAAAAAAATCCGCGGAGACAAACGGCCGTTTGTCACGAGGCGGCACTTGTGCATGCATATCCTAACGCACGCCTTCGGCCGCATCCGCAGACAATGGGAACGTAAGGTGACGCAACGGCCATTCTTCGTGCTGTCCCGAGACGAGAGGCCAGCAGCTCAGGGGGATTTGCGCGCCGCGACTAATGTGCGAGCGGAACGGCAGCACGGGGAGCTTCGGCGCGCCGATCGAATATCGGCCCCGAACACGTGGCGAGCACTTCGCCCGGTGCCTCGATTTGTTGCGCGTGCATCGCAGCGACTAGAGGGCCCAGTCTTGAATAGCCAGGAAGTAAGCAGCGTGCTGCTACATGTCTGCTCGAAATCTCAACCATTTCTTTCTGCCTTCTCTCGACTTGCGGCGGACGTGCTGCATGCCGGATCGTGTCAGCACAGCCACGTTCCTTTGCCTTTCCGCAACTTAGCCAAAGCACCCGCCGCGGTGGCTCAGTGGCTGAGGCGTTGTGCTGCTGAACACGAGGTCGCGGGTTCGATTCCCGGCCGCGGCGGTCGCTTTTCTGGTGGAGGCGAAGAGCAAAAACGCCCGTGTGTACGAGATTTCGGCGCACGTTAAAGATCCCCAGGTGGTCAAAATTAATCCGGAGCCCCCCACTACGGCGCGCCTCATCGTCTGCGTTGCGACGGCGCGTTAAACCCTACAATCAATCGATCAGCTTAGCCAACGCTACGGAAGCGCAGCAAATAATGTAAACGCGACCTATGCCCCATTGCGAAGGCTATGAACGTGTTTAGTGATCCCCGTATGCAGCAAACCCCCGGCTAAGTTAACAGCGGTTTCCGGTTACTCGGGCGCATTTTTCGGCCTGTAGCGATCGATTGCCTAGACCGATGCTCCCTCAAGAAGGATTGCAAGGAGCGCCTGCAAATTCCGTACGTGAACGGTATAACTTTCAGCCATGAATCACCCGTGTAATACGAATCTCGCTAACCCAACAGATACGGCTTTCCTCTGGTAACCGAGTATACCCTGCCGCGCCCGTATGCGCCATTTACGTCAACATAACTGCGTTCACAAACGTGTGCGATCTCACGGACCGAACAACGGATTGTCCCGGATTCAGCCGAGCCAAAGTGGGCTCTTTTTTCGGCCCCCGGGCTCGATGACAGGCGCAGGAGAAGCGCCGAAGGGCTTCTCCCGCACAGACACGGCACGTGGGCGAGACGCCAAGATGCTCCTCCGCGGGAGAGCCGAGGCCGGCGGCCTCGTCGTGAGAAATGGGCGCAATCATTGTGGCTCGCGGAGAGGCAGGGATTCGGGCCTCCGCTGCCACCCGAAAATGAATTAGCTGGGTTGCGCAGCACCGCAAGCAACGAATCCAGCAGAATCCAGAGGGACAGGAAGGAACATAGGGCACCGCAAGTATATACACGGCAAGCGGCAAACAATAACCTCACCGCGGTTGCGCAAGCGCTGAGAGGAGAGGTTCAGCGCTTGGATTTCCCAGTAACGCAGATTCCGCCGACGGTAACGACGTGTCGAGTTCGTGCTCACCGCCACGCAACATGTTTCAACTTGTGCACAGAACGTTACCGTTGTAAAATGTTTCGTGCTCATGCAGTCGTGTGAATACTTTGCGCTGTAACGGCGTAAAGTTTTGTTGCAATAAATAAAACCTGCCGCATTGCGTGAGCTTTAAACATTTCGGAAAAAACGAGGTTCTAGTTTAGGGCCCCAGCGTGGGTTGATATAAGAGTAACGGACACGACAACGCCGATTTCATTCCACTACATTCGGTGGTTATGAGCGCCTCTGACCCGTAAAAACGCGCAGGCAGGGGTTTAATAGTAAATGGGAAAAAATGCACACGGAGGTGTGAAATTGATACGGTGACACACACACACACAAAAATATTTGACAAAAGCAACTATTGTCTTGCAGAAGACGGAGACAGCGTGATATATACACCGAACGCAATCCGGCCAGACAAATTTTATGGAAATCCCCTACTGGGTAAAGAAGATCCAGCGAGTAGTGATAAAGGCGGTGCGACAAGGCGTACTCTCTCGAACACCATGACCCACCATTAGCATCATCACTCCGTAAATGCTGATACCGATGACGACGGGTCCGTCGCGCCGTTACAATTTCGCCAGTGCTGCTGAGCCCAAGGACTCGGGTTTGATCCCGGCCGCGGCGGCCGCTTTTCTGGCGGGGGCGAAAAGCGAAAATGCGCGCGTGTCGCAACTTCAGCTCACGCGAAAGATCCTCGGTAGTTAAAACCAATACGGAGCCCCACACTACGGCGAGCCTCACCACCCTAGCGTCGGCACGTTAAACCCTCATATTTCTAAAGTTAACAATTTTGCCAGAAACCAGACACATATTCTAGACTAAAACGCAAGAAAAGGTTTTTACGAACCTTCGTTACTCGTCGGACGGCGCGACTACGACCAGCAGCACAACCTGGACGATGTGCAAAGCCGAGTGGAACAGCGCGGTTCTTTGTGGCCGGTACGCTCCTCGGCGGGTCGTTCATTCAACGCACGCGAGGTGGATGCCCTCTTTATCGCCGCGCGTTCGAACACACCGCAAGAGAGAGATATGGACGCAGCTGTCAAAGCTGGCGCGGCATGCAGCTGTCATGCGGCTCTTCGCACAGGAAAAAAAAAGAAAGAACTTCCTTTTTTTTTTCCCTTCTTCCTTCCTCCTGGCGCAACGCATGTCGACGGCTACCAGGAAGGCAAGACTACCGCACACAGTACGTAATATAAATTAAAAATACAAGCGCCGCTCATTTTCTTCAGCCACGCCGAGATCGACTGTACGGCGAGTGTGTTCAGAGGCTCGTGATCGATAGCTCGCGGAAATATAAATAACTGAATAAACTTACAACGGTGGAGGGAAAAAAGCCGATGCATGCACAAAAAGCGCCACGAACTGTACGAGCGGCGGAACAAAGCCACTATTACGTCGCTCTTTCCATTCACGAGAGAGAAAAGTGCAAAGAATGAAGACACTTTTGCGCATGACATGTTCAACGCCTGCCGCGTGAATGCAACCGTCACCATGGAAATGTCTGGGTGAGACATAAAATAGATTATTTTTTTTTTGCGCAAGCCTCGTTTGCTACCTCTGCGACAGCTATTTCCATTTATACAGGTGGCTTACGTCGATCATGACGTCAACGCCTCGCGACTCCCAGGTGCGGCTCTCTTACTTCCGGCAGGAAGATGACACGTCCAGGATTCCGAAGTTGGCACTAATTCCCACCGATGTTATATTGACCAGGGCGGTAGCACCGATGGACGCCAGCAACTTCTCTTCCCACCAAGTAGATAAAAGAAAGATCAATTCCGGAGTTCCCTCGCACGCATACAAGCGGAGTGCACGTCTTTGGATTTTTCAACTGCACGTGCATGGTCGACCCTAGTTTCGGCAACGAGGCCGATCTACAAGACAAACACAGCGCCTATACAAGCGTGCTCATAGTGAACTACAATGCTCGTTATAGTACGCAACCGATATAACGCAGTTAAAACAATTACTCTCTATTCTCAAGAAGCAGCCTCAATTTTGGTTCGCTCGGGGTTACGTACCCGACCCTGACTCTAAACGGAGTTCGCACAAAGTTGCAGCGACGACTAATGGGTGTTATAGGTCATAATGACTTCGACTGTATTTTCCCCCCGCGGAGAGCAGGCGCCCCTGCAGGCAGGTCGGAGCAACACAACCTTTGAGATACTACTATGATTTGGCAAACTACCACTCCCACAGTGCGATTAACGTCGGCTTATATTTCTTTTTTCAGCGCGTGTTCGTCCCTGAAAGCGGGTAATACGGTTTTATCGCACCGCCGGGCCTTCTGCGTCAGTAACGGGGTCGGTGGCACGGGCCTCGCCACTGCGGCGGCGGCGACGGAAACGCCTATAGTTTATATCACAAGCTAGCTGCAGCACTATGGAGGCTACATTGTTGTCCCCCTCAGGGCGCCTAACTCACCGCGAAGGAAGCGACAAAAGGCGCCGGGGCCGTGCGGTGCCACTTGCCGAGAGGGGAGAAGGGAGTGTCCTTTCAGGACCCCCTTCACGGCGGATTAGGCGCCCTCAGTGGGCGCACTATTGATAACAATGTAGCCTCCACCGTGCTGCAGCTAGCTTGTGATATGAACTATAGAGGGCGTGTCGTCAGCGCGCTTCCGCAAACCCTGCCGAGGGCGACGCACGTGCGACACCATAGGAAGCAAGGAAGCTGCGTAGTTAGCCGGGTGGGGATCGGGCTCAACGACACGAGTGAGGTCTAAGCCATCAGTGCACCCACCAGGGGAAAGTAAGGCGGTTTCTAGTGAGAACAGGCACGAAGCCGGCGGATACAAATAGTGGTGCAGCTGGATGGGGGCGCCGTAAGCTCTGCGTCAGAGAGTAGGCAGAAAAAACAAAACGCGAAGGAAAGCGAAGGCTGGTAGGGCGTTTTTGAAGCAATGAACGTTTGTTGTCTTGTGATATGGCTGAAAGGGGAGTGTTAAGTTCGTCACTTAAACTCCACACCCACTCAAAACACAAAAGAAACGTCCCAACTGTGCGTACAGGGTCAGGCATAATAGAAGAGATTGGTACACAGCGCCGACAACGGCGAATCGTCACAGGAAATGCGACAAATAAACCGCGAAGCTCACCAGCGACAGCCAATAGGCAGCCATGGCCTCAATGACGTCGTTTAGGCCATGCCAGGCGTGCATAATGAGGAAAATTGAAGGGAGCGCGGTTGGTTTTCCGCGTCTTTCACAGCGATTTGCGCGCTCACCGCTTCACGTGCACGTGTGATATTTGGCTCAGGTATTGCTGGCCGTGTAATCTAAACGTCGCGCAGGTTTACTTCCACTGCTCAAAGAGTGTTGCAGGGTCCCTTTAAAGTACCTCAAAAAACGACAGCGACGCGGCCGTCTCTGGGCTGAGCCGCGTCGCTGTCGTCGTGACCGAGCGAACGATGGGAAGACCAACGTGTGAAATAAAAACGAACGATGGGAAGACCGACGAGGGAGAGAACGCAAAGGAGGAGAGTGTCGCGAAATTGGGAGGGGAGGGCGGTTCGCCGTAGCGGCGCGAGCCAGCGCTCTCCGAAAGTGTGCGGTGGGGGAGGGGAGGGGGCAGTATGCTGTGCCCGCACGAGGCGCTCGACGCGCGATGCTTGGCGAAAACTTGAGGGGGGCGTGCGCGTGACTATGATGTGCGTTCGCTTAAGACGCAGTTCGCGGTCTCTTCCTGGGACGCACTTCGCGCCGCCGACGCAGAGGCTCATCATCGCTGCCGTCGCGAGAACCCACGAGTGAGTGCTGCCTCAGCGCACTGCTGCTGCGCCCGAATATCGCATTTGGGAGTATCGTAATCGCCAGCCAATTTTGTTTTTTGAGTTGCATGATGGCGCGCGGATTTTTGGAACCGTCCGCTGCCCACAACACCGGGTTTTTAACCTTGCGGAGCACGTAATGTTTCCGCGCGAAAAATCTGCCTACGGAGGAGCGTAAACTCGAATTCACGCAGGACTCGCGCCTCTCCCTCACTGTGGGAGAGGCACAACAACCCTTGGAGCCAAAGCTGGCGTAGCAATGCCGAATTGTATCAGCAGGCGGCGTAAGCCGCGTGCTCAGATGGAAATGAGGGCCACAGAGGCTACAAACCCGTGACGCCGTATCTTGAAAAGAGCGCGAGGGGAGGAAGTTGCGTTTATTAGCGGCGTTATCGGTCAACAACGGTCACGCGATTGTCCATCGCACATTTCTGTGATTATCCTTCGCGCTCTTGATTGTGACAAGCGACTGGGAAGGAGAGAGAGGGGGAGGGAAAAATAGGCGCGCGCGTCCCCTCGCATGGCAACAGCCACTTCCCCCGTTCCGCCGCCGTTTCGGAGGATGACGATATACGCCTCGAGCGCGGCCTGTAGGGGCGCCACTGAAATCCTCCTAGCGGACGGTTTCAAAAGCAAGCGCGGGAGTCCCCGGTCCACTCCCCCTTGTCGCCGTTGCTTTTGGGGCTCTTTCAAGACAGCGATTTACCGTTTGTCCGCGTTCGAAATACCGAATAACGTGGAGCGGGCACTCTGTTTGCAAGCGTGGTGTGTTCACGAGAGTATAAATGTTATGACGCGATCTTAGTGAGATCTATATGAGCGCCGGGCGTGTGTCACAGGCTGGCGTCCCGAAGCCAGCATTTGCATGCAGCTGATTGCAATTCCGCTGCCCTTAAATTTAGTGTTAAATTTAGTGACAGTGTCTCCGTAAGCAGTGTTTCCTCCGATGGTCATGTTGCGGCCATACACACTATGATGTAAATCGACTTATGACGTAAATTAGCAAAATCCAGCGGAGCACTCATACTGACAGCACGCAAGTTACGCCTGCCAATATCACATATCAGATAGTGATCAGTACCATGAACAATCCAATGCGGCATAAATTTCAGAAACGGTACCAAAGAAGTATGATGGATAATGCAAAATTACACTCCGGAGTCAGCACACGACGACAAATTTAATGCTGCGTCGTCTTGTGCCGAGGTGAGCGCTCGCAAAGATTCATCTGTTACGTACGAGAAGCGCGAAGATGGGCTTATAGAGTAATCGCGTCCGTGACCAAACTCTTCTTCGAAACATCGTCATATGACACAGGGAGACTGCAGAATCTAGCATAAACCGAAATCAGAGACCCTTATCAGATACGACACTCTTCTAACAAGCCCGTGTGTACGAGATTTCGGCGCACGTTAAGGATCTCCAGGTGGTCAAAATTAATCCGGAGCCCTCCACTACGGCGTGCCTCGTCGTCTCCGTTGCGCCGGCGCGTTAAAACCTGCAATCAATCAATCAACTCTTCCAACGACACGTCGTATCGCTTGTGAACTGCCTACCCTGTATTCTTCAAAAAATGCGTCCGCCGAGTGATCAGCCGTTCGTTGAAGGTGAAAAACAAACGAAAAGTGAACACACAGCTTGTGTGTGTGATTACTAAAACGTTCATTCGTTGATTTCGCCACGAATTTGTAAGCAACGATAGCTGAGCGTCCTCCTCCTCCTCCGCCCCCCCCCCCCCCCCCCTTGTCTAGCGAATAGTGAATTTCGCATCTAGTTGGTCTGGTAAATACTACCTTGCTCAAACAAACGTCTTTAGCATTGCAGAGGCTGCACTCGGTTTTTTTGTTCATTCCTGTACGACTATTCTATTTATTCATGACTTGCAGACCATTCATTTTCCCGTGGTTTCATTAACATATACCTTGGTTCTTACTATAAGGCATGAGGTGGGTACAAATCGGACAATGCACAGCCTTTGAGTGTACTTAACATTTTCGCGTGGCTTATATTCCAATAAAAGGCACACGTTTTTGTCAGCGATTGGATTATCACCTCCCCGAAACATATTTTTCTACGACGTACATATTCGAAGCAAAGCCGCATTGGTTGTCTGCGCTGCAAAACGAACCAACCACTTACAGTGCCAATATCACGTCTAAACGAGGCGACAATAATAGAATTCACTTGTGCTGACGTGTTCGAAGGTGACCTCGGTGATATGCTGATGCCGTCGCCGACGCCCGCAAGAGCGGCCAAGAAGCGCGCAGAACCGCCTCCCCGGGTAGCTCTTGTTGGCGTTAGGGCGCTCTACCAAGAGACGCAGCTGTTTTTTTTAAGTGCCCTAAACGTGCAGTTAGCTTACAGACGTCACCATAACAAGTTGTTTAGTGCGCGGAAAGGCAAAGAGAAGCGAAGAGAACCAAAACACTGCATGACCGCCTATCAGCCCGCAGCGCTGATCCCGCAAACGCCGCGGAGAAGCGGCGGCAGGCGGCGCAGCGATCGCGAATCTCGAGGCGTATATCGTGCGCAGCTCCGAGCAGCTGAACAAATTTGCGTGGCAACGGGACATGCACGCTTCGCATAAAAAAGAAACAAAACCGTGTCGCCTCACGACAGCGTTTCGTACTGCAGTATGACAGTGCGCGCGCGACAACAGCCATGGTAGCACCGGGCCCCGCCCGCCCCAACAGCATTCAAGGTCACACCGTGGCATCGATTCTTCTTTCGCACCTCTCTAAGGAAAAAAGAATTCCACGGGGAAGGCGCCGGGCAGTGCCCAAGCAATAGGGCTGATAAGAGTTCTGCCGGTCCCAGATTGTAATCGATGCATCCGAGTTGAAGAGCTAGATCCACATAAC